>NW_028324556.1:0-88714 GCF_052110815.1 Crocodylus siamensis
TGTATACTGATAATGGAGCAGACATGGGGCTGTGTTGCCCAAACACACACAGCACTAGGGTGGCAATGTAAAAGGATCTGGAAGTTTTACTGCACCTTCACAATGTATATGACCAAATTCTGCCCTGAAATAAGTAAATCCAACTTCCACTGAAATCCAGAACAACTGTGCTTACCTAAAAAAGGGATGAATTTGCTCAGTACCAAATCTTATGAGACAACATGCAACGTGTTCCCCACTTACAAAGATGTGCTATGGAGATTCCCTGAGCATGTGTCTGTAAGCAGGGAAAGCCAGTTTCTTGATTACAGAGATGCACTGTGAACATTCTCAGTGGCATGCTTCCAGAGATGCTTCACAGAGATTCCCTGGGGCATCTCTCTACTAGTGGGGACAACCAGAGAGGTGCTCCTGGAGTTTAAAGGACCTGATCCTGCATGGGAATTCCCAGGATGTACAGGATTGGGCTTGTCAAGCCCTGGGAGCACCTCACTACAATGGCTGTAGAGCACAGGAAGCCTGGTGCCTGCATGCTTTTGCCTTAAAGGAAACAGACATCTGTTGCTAAATAGTAGCAGAAATCATTACCACTGAGGTTTTGGCCACAAATTTGGGGCATCTGTGGCACAACGAGGAGCGTGGATGTCTGCTTGCTTGCACTTTGTGCTGCTAGGAAAATGTTTATGGTGCCACAAAGGCGATGCCTGATTCCACCCTAAAAGGGACAGAATTTCTGGAAGCTCTTTGTGCTCAAGGGGATTCATAGATGCTAGGGTTGGAAGGGACCTCAACAGATCATCGAGTGAGACCCCCTGTCCTGGGCAGGAAAGAGTGCTGGGTCAGATGACCCCTGCCAGATGCCTATCCAGCCTTCTCTTAAAGACCCCCAAGGAAGGCGAGAGCACCACGTCCCTTGGAAGCCCATTCCAAATTTTGGCCACCCTTACTGTGAAGAAGTTTTTCATGATATCTATTTTAGATCTGCGCTCTGTCGTTTGTGACCATTGTTCCTTGTTAGCCCAAGAGGAGCTTTGGTGAACAGAGAATCTCTGAGCCCTTGCTATGTTGAGGAGTTCGTGACCCCTTACGGAGCTATTCCCAAAGACACAGAGTCACTGTCTGTCTCAAAATTTATTCAGCATGCTGGGCACCCTGAGCGAACTCAGAGGCCCCGAATAAAAGTGTCAGAGGCATTTTATAGTTTACAGACAAGATGCGCGTGCAGGTGGGAATTTTCCACTGTGAAAGAAAACAAGATATCGGGTCAGTTTGAGAGACCCTCAATTGGTTCAAACTGGTTTTTGGCTACGTGCTTGTTTTTGAGACGCTAACTAATCCTTGATTGCTTCAGACTTTAAGACGACTAAGGTTTAGTCATTCCAGAGTCTTATCAGGCTGTGTTCATGAAATGCTGAGTCTTGCTTTGTAGTTGATTTCTACAGTATTATCTATGATCTTGTTAGAAAATTTCTACAATTCCCCCCTTTGATCCTGGCCTTCAAAGGCCAGGATCACTTTGCAAGAGTGTTATGAGGCCATTCTACATTTTGGTGAGGATTGACAGCTAGTAATTTAGGGGACGACACTCGCCAAACTGAGGTCCCCATTCCACTTTTGAAATAGAATGATTGTTCCCCAGGGTTAGTAGTTTTACTTTGGATGTAAGCTTGACTTGCCTCTATGGTGGGGTCTGCACACCAAATTTCATTGCTATTAGCGTAATACCCATACAGCTTACATTGACCTGGGCCTGTACATGACAGCGGAAGCCCCTTTAGGCGGGACTTGATTAACTTTGTCTCGAACTTGTTTGGTGTTAGTATACCCTAGTTGGGTGCCAGGATAGACTCCTGCGAACCGGGTGAGACTGCAGGGGCACCCGATTAATGTGGACAGACAGACTACTAACACAAATGTACTTATGACAGTACTTGCAATTGTCCATTGACTGTTGGATCTCTGCAGCCAAAGGGGAGGTACGCGATGAGGTTCCATTGGGGTAAACACTGCAGGTTTCACGTATGTGTGATGGATCCATGAATTCCTTTCGGCGATTTTGATTGCGGAGTGGGTGGTTAGTAGGACTTGGTATGGTCCTTCCCACATTGGCTCTAGGCAACTTTTCTGTCATGGAACATGGACCCACACGTAGTCACCGAGACTGAAGGGGTGTATCTCGCAATCAAAGGGTACAGGTTGCTGAACGGCAGCACGGCGCTGTAAAGAAGTAAGCTGCTTCTGCAAATAAATCACATAATGGGTTAAATTCTCATCCCCGGCTAGCAATCCTGTAGCTGGAGGAAGGAAACCACAGGTAATGGGAGGTGGATGACCAAACAAAAGCTCATAGGGAGATATCTTAACATCAGCTCTAGGTGCGTTTCACATAGCAAACAGTGCAAGGGGCAATGCCTCGGGCCACTTAAGCTGAGTTTCCGAACACACTTTGCCTAGAAGGGTTTTTAGAGTCTGATTTTCCCTTTCCACCCCTCCAGATGATTGAGGGTGATAAGGGGTGTGAAGCTGCCTAGTGATTCCCAACCGTGTGTAAATTGTTTGTAAGACCTGGGAGGTGAAGTAACCTCCTTGATCTGAGTCAATGACTTGAGGTATACCAAACAGCGGAATAATGTCCTTTAGAAGTGCGTAAGCGACTTGCTGATGAGAGGCATGGGTGGCAGGAAATGCCTCCACTCAATGGGTGAGCTGATCTCACACTACTAAGGCATATCTGTATCCTCGGCACCGGGGAAGTTCGATGAAGTCTATTTGCAGTGTCTCATATGGTTGATATGCCCAAGGTCGGCCCCCAGGTGGGGCTTTTCTCTCTGGGCCAGAGTTGAATGCTGGGCAAGTGGGGCAGACACTGGTCACTTGTTTAGCCACTGCATGGATCCCAGGGGCAAACCAAACTCGGAGAATGGTTTCAGCTATGGCAGTTGCCCCATAATGACCTTGCCCATGGACTATTTGGCACAGGGGCCGCTGTAATGTTTTAGGCAAGATGGGGCGGTCATCGCTAATGTACCACAGTCCATCTTTTGAATAAGCCCCATAGAGATGTTTCCAGTTTTCTTCTCCTCCTTTGCACGCTTGCTCATATCCTTCCAAGGCTCTGGGTGTCTCCCACACAGGAGCCAGGGCGTTGAGACTTAGGGGTTGCTGAGCAGCAGCTTTGGCAGCAGCATCCGCCCACTCGTTTCCTTTAGCCTCAGGCATGCTCCCGCAGGTGTGTTCGGCGACATATATTACAGCTATCTGTCTGGGTTTCTGGATGGCTTCCAGGAGCTCAGAAACCTGAGCGGAGTTCGCAATCTTTGCTCCGGAAGAAGTAATGAAGCCTCGCTGTTTCCATAATTGCCCGGTGGAGTGGCAAATTCCAAATGCATACCGACTGTCAGTGTATACGTTTAAAGTCATCCCCGTTGCCAGTTCACATGCACGAGTTAAAGCAATCAGTTCAGCTGCTTGTGCACTCAGCCGGGGAGATAAGGGCTTTGCTTCAATGATGTTGAAGTCAGTGACGACCGCATACCCAGTCCGAAGAACTCCAGCTTCTATGTAGGAGGACCCATCCACATAGAAGACTAAGTCAGGATTGTTCAGGTGCACATCAGTGAGGTCATCTCGGGGCTTTTCCATCATACGAATGATGGTGCAGCAGTCGTGATGTGGCTCTCCATCCTCGGGATGAGGCAAAAGCGAGGCCGGGTTGAGGCTAGTACAGCGTGAGATGCACATGTTTTCAGCAGCTAGCAGAGTCACTTCATACCGGGCTAAACACTGGTGAGAGAAGGCTTGAGTCTTTTCTTTAGTCATTAGGGCTTCAGCTTCATGAGGAACCCTGACTTCAAGGGGGTACCCCATGACTAGCTCTTTCGATCGCTCAACAAGCAGTGCTGCCGCTGCAATGGCGCGCAGACAGCTGACTACCCCTTTTGCCACTGGATCTAAGGTGGCAGAATAATAAGCGATTGGGTGTAGCTTAGGTCCCAGTTTCTGGGTTAGGACTCCTGAAGCTACTCCCCGTTTTTCGTGAACAAACAACACAAATGGCTTCTCGTATTTGGGGAGTCCTAGAGCAGGGGCTTGCGATAGCTAGTGTTTAACTTGGTGAAAAGTATGGTCTAACTCGGGGGTCCATTGAACCACTTCAAGTTCTCCTTTCTGAGTGGTCTCTACCAGAGGCTTAACCATCTCTCCGTAAGCAGGGATCCACAGCCGGCAAAATCCAGCCACTCCTAAAAAGGCTCGCATATGCCTCTTAGCGGTGGGCTTTGGCAAGTCTTTTATAGCCTTTACCCTTTCATCAGACAATTCCCGCAGTCCCTCTGAGATCACACGCCCCAGGTATGTAACCTTCTTTTGTCAATATTGTAATTTTCCTGGGGATACTTTATGTCCTCCTACAGCTAATCCTTCTAATAGTCTTAAAGTGTCCATCCGGCAGCTTACCTGAGTCCATGATGCTAGTAGTAGGTCATCTACATACTGTACAAGCACTGTATCCGAGGTAAGTATGATACCTTGTAAGTCTCTCGTCAGGATTTGGCTGAAGATAATAGGACTCTCGGTGTATCCTTGGGGAAGTTGTGTCCAGGTTAAATGTTTTCTCTTCCAAGTGAAGGCAAAAAGGTATTGAGACTGGGCTGCAACTGGGATTGAAAAGAAGGCAGCACACAAATCAATTACTGTGAATCGAGTGGCCCACCACGGGATGGAGGTAACAATAGTGGCAGTGTTAAGAACTACGGCAGCTCTGGGAATCGCGTAATCATTTATAGCACGTAAGTCTTGCACAAAACAATAAACAGGCTTGCCATCCTTTCCTAATTTAGGTTTCCTGACTGGTAACACGGCGGTATTGCAAGGAGACTGCACTCCACTAAAATCCCTTTCCTGATGTATTCATCTATAAGGGGCTGCAAACCATCTTCTACTTCTTTATTCAGCAGGTACTGAGGCACGCAAGGCGGGACTCCCCCCTTGGTTTGAATAACAACCGGAGTGGCAGACTTCAGCAGTCCTACATCGGTGGACTCCCAGTCCCACAATGTGGCTAGCAATCGTTGTAGTTCCACCGGTAAATTTCCCTTTCCCCCCACCCCCGAGGCCAATGCCCCGGCGAAATAAGGCAGTTTGTCAATTGATAATTCTAAAGTTATTCCCTCCGGACTACAGCGCAGAGTGGCCCTCAGCTTACACAGTAAGTCCCGTTCTAATAAATTCATAGGAGCACGGGCAGACAACAAAAAGGAGTGTTCACACGACAAGGGTCCCATTTGGACTCAAGTAGGGGCCCTTCTGCTAGTTTTGAACAACCCCCCCCCACTCCCATCACATTCTCAGTTCCTTCCTCAATTAGACCTGCACGCTCATGAGTTGTAGGTAACATAGACATAGTAACAATCATATCGTTGCTCTCCTACTTGAATTGAGGCAACAGGGTCACTCTTATTGCAATTTA
Source organism: Crocodylus siamensis (assembly GCF_052110815.1). Taxonomy (NCBI): domain Eukaryota; kingdom Metazoa; phylum Chordata; order Crocodylia; family Crocodylidae; genus Crocodylus; species Crocodylus siamensis. Next base: position 5,468 of record NW_028324556.1, read on the forward strand.
TAGTTACCGCAGGGCAGACTGGGTGAGGGTGGTCAATTGGGTCATTGAGTCCTTCTTTCCTGTGAGTAGTTTTTGACACCGGCTCCTCGTGTCACTGGTCCGGAGGGAGCCCCCGTTCTGAGATGGCTCCAATGTTCATCCCCTTCCTCTGGGGACACTGTCGTTTGAAGTGTCCAGGTTGTTTACAGTGGTAACATACTTCACTGGCCCTTTGAACTGTGGACCACCCCTCGCCCTGGTTTCTCTGACCTAAACCCCTTTGTTGAAAACCCTCCCTGGCCCCTTCCCCTGTTCCATCCTCCTCCTGACATTCTGTGCATCATTCCCTCAACCATTGCAGCTACTAACTTAAAATCTTCCTTTCTCTCCTTCTTTCTTTCCTTCTCCTTTCTCCCATCAAACACATAGCTTGCTATGTTTCTTATCTCTAGCATACTCATTCCTTCCCACCCTGGAGTATACCTGCAGAAATGCTCCTTAATATTGGGAGCACTCTGGTTTACAAAGGCTGATACCAGTGGAGGCACATGCTCTGGTTTATCTACATCAAGACGAACGTATGTCTTGGCTGCCTCACACAAACGGGTAAAGAAGGTATCCGGATGCTCCTCAGGTCCCTGTTTGCAGGCATGGAATTTTCCCCAATTCACAGGCTTTTTACTCGCTTCATCAAAGCCTGCTAGTAAATCATTCCAGGCTTCCCTCAGGGATGCCCTTCCCCCGGGGGTGTTGTAATCCCAGTTAGGTTCATTAGAAGGCCAAGGATCTCTGTTTGCTGCTGAGGCAACAGCCCTGGCACAGTCTAAAACTTTAGCCCACTCATCTGGGGTCAGCAGGGTATCCATGAGTTCCTGCATGTCTGACCAAGAAGGGTCATAAGTATGGACTATGCGCCGAATAGTCCGTCCTACTTCATCAGGTTTTTCCCGAAAAGAGGGGATTTGTTGTTGCAAAATGAGGAGGTCCCCTCGGGTGAAAGGCACATGAATTAGAGTAGGGCGAACCTGGAAGCTGCCCCCACCATCCACAAACGGGACCGGGTAGGTTCTCAAAGGAGCCTGAACCACCGCATTCAGGTGTTCCTTCCCCTGGCTGGGTGGAAATGCCTCCCCCACAGGACCCCAGCTCCGGGTCCAGACAGAAGAAAAGCCTCTGGAGGCAAGGAGCCCGGAGCCAGCGCTGACGCCACGGGAGCTGCAGCGCTCTTGTCAGGGGGCAGGGGTTGACCGGGGACAGGGAGAGCAGGGTAGAGAGGCTCAGGGTCATCTTCAGACTCCACAGAGACTGAAATCGGAGGATCATAAGGAGGTGGAGGGGTAGAGTAAAGAACCGGTTTTGGGGCTTTTCCGGCCAATTCAGCCCACAGGTACCAATAATCCATCTATTGAGGTTTTAAAGCTACCAATTCCATTCGAAGGAATGCCAAACGAGACCAATCAAATGAGCCAAATTTCGGCCACTGTTTATCTGGAGCACCTTGTTGAGTTAAGACAGGCCACTCCTGTGTACACAAAATACAAGCACGCTTCCTGCCCATGCCGGACTGCACCGGCAGATTCCCTTCTCCCCAAACCTGGAGAAGCTTCCCTAAAGGAGATCCCGGTGGGACGTTTGAAGCCAATTGTCCCATCCTCCCGAGACTTAAGCACTCTGGTCTATAAATTCCTGGGAACAGCTACCCCTCATGGCGGGCCCCCACTTACCCGACGCCCGGACCGAGCCCTCCGAATGGTGACAAACTCACCTATGCCAGCTGAGAAGGCTGGTCTGGATGACGAGCAGCCAGGTCAGCACACAAGGGGTCCCATCTGGGTCGCCAAAATTGTTGAGGAGTTCGTGACCCCTTGCAGAGCTGTTCCCAAAGACACAGAGTTGCTGTCTGTCTCAAAATTTATTCAGCATGCTGGGCACTCTGAGCGAACTCAGAGGGCCCAAATAAAACTGTTAGAGGCATTTTATAGTTTACAGACAAGATGCGCGCGCAGGTGGGAATTTTCTATTGTGAAAGAAAACAAGATATCAGGTCAGTCTGAGAGACCCTCAATTGGTTCAAACTGGTTTTTGGCTACGTGCTTGTTTTTGAGACGCTAACTAATCCTTGATTGCTTCAGACTTTAAGACGACTAAGGTTTAGTCATTCCAGAGTCTTATCAGGCTGTGTTCGTGAAATGCTGAGTCTTGCTTTGTAGTTGATTTCTACAGTATTATCTATGATCTTGTTAGAAAATTTCTACACAGCTTGGTTCCCACACACACTCGGTGGAAGGGCTGGCGTCTATTGGTCTCATGATTTTAGAACTTAATTTTAATAGAAGTAAGGCAAATGTGGCAAGAGGTAGCGAAAGAGTGAATGAAGTAGGTATGTTGCCCAGTGGAGTCAGGCCAATGCTCAGGATCTCAATATTGGGCTGTTAGACAGGAGGTCTGCTCCAGGTGAAGATAGCGTCCCAAGGAGTCAGTCTTCACTTTCTCTTTATGGGGCAGACTACCTATGATCTCCTATGGGGAAGGCATGTCCAGGCAAGGTCAGTCCTGCGCCAAAGGGCTCCAGATGTTCATGCTGGGCGTGTGCAGCCTTGGCACAACGTTGGGTTGCCTCATCTTTTGTTTCTTGAATGGGAGGGTGGTTCCAATGCCGGGGTCCTTGGGCGAGGGACTGGTTTTGATGGTGGGGTGATTTAGTAGGGGGTCCTGGTATCATTGTGTTTCACTCATCCATTCCCTCTTTTGTTTCAGGCATTCAAGGAAAACCAATTTACATAGGAGGGGCAGGTATGAGTCATAGTTGCAACATACTGTATAGGGCAGGGGACACAAAGTGGGGGCTTGACATTACTTGACATCACTTTACAGACATAGACCTAAATGATATAAATTGAATATAAAACAGTAGAAATTAGTACAAAAATAATAGGAACATAATATAATACAATATAAAACAGTACAAAGCAATAGAAACAGAATAGAACACTATTTACAATATAAAAAGGGTCTTCTTACTATGTGGGAGTACAAGAACTACCCTTAGCTTAGGTGGTATTACTTGTAATAACATATAAGGGATAAAGAGGGCAGTGAGGACATCAGAAATGCTTAGGGGAAGGGGAGGGAGTGTATTTTAAAATACCAAAGAAGTAAAACTAGGGTTTTTGCTACATGTATGTGACAGTGTGAAAGAAGACAGTCCTCTTGCACCAGGTAAAATAGCCTTCTGTGGTTTAACGGTGAAAGGTTGCAGTGATATTGAATCAGCAGTTAAGGATTACCAAATACTAGATCATGCTACACCCTGATGGCTGAAGACTGCAAGCAATGACCCCCCTGAAGATTGCAGATCACAAAGCCTGTTCTGTGTTTTATGTTCCAATAAATGTGGCGTTGCACCTGATCCCCTGGTAAGTTTTCTTTTTGTTTTTAATTCACACCATCCGCCCTGTACACACAACAGGACGATCTAGTTGGGGAGGGCCCTGCTTTGAGCAGGGGGTTGGACTAGATGACCTCCTGAGGTCCCTTCCAACCCTCATTTTCTATGGCTCTGTAATAAAGTCTTGGCACATGATGCACATGGGGCTGTGGCTATATGGCCAAGCATGGCCCCAGGGACAGCCCTGACTGCAAGCCTGGAGTCCACGCCAAGCAGCTTGTCAGGGCTCGGGGGTTGTGGGCTGGGGCCAGTGCCCCCAGCAATACTCTAACTAGCAGCTCCCCTCCCCCCAGCCCTCCTCCTGTCTCCCCCAGCAAATGTCTGGGTTTCTTTCAAGGATGTAGCACCTAGCACCCAAATGCCTGGGATGTTTAGGAGAGAAAGGTTTTCTTTCCCTTCAGACACATTGTCTGTGCACTGATTTGAACCTTATCCAGGGGTGCTCTGCTACCAGCCACAGCCCCAGCAACACTGGAAACACTTTGCAAGGGGCTCCGTCATGACACTGGTGGTGGTGGTGGTGCTCAAAAGGCTCGGAGCTGGGAGCCAGGCTACTGCCTTGGCCCTGATCTCCCCTGAAGGAGATGTGAGAAGGAGTGACACTGGGGTGATGAGGGAAGAACCCTCCAGCACTAAGAGCTGTCTCCTGAGAACAACACAGTGACCAGGGACGGGTCTGTGCCACAGACTCTGCTCGGCAGTGTAGGGTGCAGGGCTCTGTTTCTCCCCTGCTGTCTGGGTGGCCTGGGATCTCAGGGCCTGGCTTTGGACTGTGGCTTGGATGCTGCACGGCCCAGTGCACAAGACTTCCTCGGGTCAGGCTCCTTATACACTCTTACTGGGAGCTGCTGGATCAGTGGGAGCTGTTTTTAGGGTTAGGGTCCTGCCCCAGGGCAGTTGGACACTGGCAGTCCGACCAGTGCATGCTGTGTAGAAATGGGGTGGACCTTAGGCCCCCCATATAGGCTTAGATTGGGGAAAGCAGCAGCGCTGGGCTCACAAGGTGCATGTGAGGCTTTCCCAGCCAGTCCTGGAGTCAGCTTGCTCAGGGTCTTCTGCCTGAGGCTGCTGGAGCAGCCTGAACTGGGGCTGGGGCTGAGGGTATAGTCCATGGCCGAGAACAAGCAAGTGTGGAGCTGTCTTTCTGCTTGGGAATAGTACGACTCCCTATTAGTGCTATATTTCGGGCAGAGGTGCGTGGTCTCCCCCACGCTGCTTAGAAGCTGGATGAAGCCTGGCAACCCCACATAGAGTTGGATCCGGGACGTGTTTTGGCACCAAGGACATTTGCAGCTGGGCCCAGCGATGGGCTTTTGTGCTCTCCAAGCCACTTGCTGTCGCCAGGCTGCGTGGGGTCTCCTGCTGGAGCAGGCTGAGCTGTGCTTAGGGTCCAGGTTGGGGTTAAAGTTAGGGTTAGGAAAAGGGTTAGAGGTGCCTTCCTGCTCGGAGTTGGTCGGACTCGCACAGATGTGTTTTGGGCACGGTGAGGGAGGGCAGTCCATGCACACAGAGAGCGGCCTGCACCCCCGGGCCCCCCGGCTGGGTGTAGGCTGGGAGACCTGCCAGCATTGGGTTGGCATTTCAAGGGGCTGGACTCTACTCTGCCGCCTGCGGGCTTTCCAGGACCGGTGCTGACATGAGGCTTCTCAGGCTGGGCTTCCGGGGGTTGCTGCAGTAGCCTGAGCTGGGCTCTGGGTGCCGGGGTGGTGCATGGCCCTGTGTGTGGTCCCCGCCTCTGTTTGGAGAAGGGAGGCAGAGCAGGCCGAGGGAGAGAGGCAGGGGTGCAGCTGCTCAGCAGGGGTGCATTGCTGTGCACATAGCTCCATGCAGCGGGGACCTTAACCATTGCTGATTTTGGCAAGGGTGAAAAACAAGGTGATTCTGGCAAAGTGGGAGAGAGAACTGGGCACTTCCTCCACCTGCCCTCGATTCGGGGCCATGCCACGTCTGGCATGAGGCATGTCCGTTCCCAGGCAGCGTGGAGAGCGGGCGAGGCGGAAACGGAGGCCGGGCTGGCGGCCGGGGGGGGCGGCAGCGCTGGGGTGGGGGAGGGGCGGTGGGACCGGTGGCCGTGCGTTGCCGCGGCGGCGCTCGCATCATCGCGGCGCCGCGGGTTCCAGGCAGTTGGAGGCGGAGGCCGGAGCGGTGCTGCCGGCTGCCCGGTGTCTGCAGGGACACGGGTAAGGCGGGGGCGCAGAGCGCTGCCCCCTCTCCCGGAGGGAGGGCGCCGAGCCACCGCACCCACCCAGCCCAGGCACCTGGAGACGCGCTCTCTCCTCCGTTTTAAAGACATCCAGAATTAAGCACAATCCCGGGTCAAGTCCCCGGCTGAGCATTCATCTCCTCGGTGAAATCACCGCCCAGGGGCACGAGTAGCTCACGCGTGTCCGTGCGATTTTGAAGTCCTGTCTCGTTTCTGATCCCAGTTGTCAGACGCCAGCTGAAGAGCGACAGGAGAACCGGTCGGAGGGAGGATTTCGCTCTGTGATCCTTCCTTGAGGATTGAGAAGGTCAGGATCGGGTCCTCAGGCACCGCTGCCAGAGGCAGAGCTGGGGGGAGCGAGGGTCTCTCTGCTTTCAGGCTCGTGGCCGGTATTTGGAAAAAAGTGAAGAACAAACACGGAGCCGACAGGACCCTTGCTTTGGAGAGAGGGGCTGGCAACCGTCCCCTGCCAGCTGTGTGTGAGGGAGCAGGAGCTGGGCATGCTCTGGAGGCCCCCTCTTGCCCAGAAAGTACAGTTTGCGCTCTAACCTTGTATGCGTTTTATCTTCGATTCAGCCACCTCTTCCAGCTCAGGTGTCGCAAGGCTTTGAAACGCCTCCCGGCCAGGGCCGCTTCCCCCCAGGATGGCTGAAGCGTGGTGCACGGCCCGCGCGGACGAAACCACTGGGTGCAATCCGCTTAGAGCCACGTTTATTGATGGCGCCGAGCGGGGGACTTGGTCTCTCCTGGGTGATACCAGTCATGAAGACGAGCTGGAGGGAGAAGCCAAAAACAGTTGTGAGGTGGAAGAAGCGGAGTGAGGAGGGTGGCAGGAGTTTCTCTTGCACGTCAGGAAAGGGCCCGCGAGGGCAGGTCTGGGAGGAAGACGGCTGCTGGCAGGGGCAAGCAGAGAGGGGAAGGGGCAGGAGGGCGGGCGGAGAGGTGCCGTTTTGTGCCGGGGAAGGGGCTGTGCAAGAGGATGGCTTCCAACACGCTGGCATAGTCCTTTCCAGGGGTAGGCGTCAGCCCCATCTGAGGGCAGCGACTGCGGGTCCAGGCGGCGAGGAGGGAGGCGTCAGCGCGGGAGCCGAAGGGAGGAGTGCGAGGCGCCCGGAGGGCCAGCGAGCATCCGCCCAGCAGCGCTCCATCCCGCGGGGCAGGTGAGGGGCCTGCAGCGTGCCGCGGGGGCTTGCCATGCCTGTGCAGGGGCCTGCAGAAAGGGGCAGGAAATGCAGCGCCCTGCAACGTGGTGACCCCCGGCCTGGTGCTCTCTCATACCCCCGCCAGGGGGTTGGACACATGCGCAGGTGCTGAAGCTCCCCAGCCCTCCCCGGTCAACCAGTGTGGGCCAGGCTGAGTTTGCAGGGCGGCCAAAGTTGTGGCAGTGCTGGGCGCAAGCAGGTGCCAGGGAAGGGGCCCCTGTCCTCCTCGGCCTGGCACTCCCAAATCCCAGCCCCAGGATCTATCACAGGGGCTTCAGCCCCTGGCCCCTCAAGAGGGCCAAGAGATGCGAGGCAGGAGCGGGGAGCTGGGTGTGCAAACCAGCTGCAGGTCTTCGAGCCTGAGCCCAGGGCTCTCCCCGCCTGCCAACCTGAGCACCAGGGATGCTGGTGGCCATGGGTGAATCTCAGGGTCCATGTGCCTGTCACCTGGGTGAGCAGGGGAGGGGGCAGATGGGTCTGGAGGGGGTGCCCTGAGCCCCAGTTCATGACTGCTCCGGTTGGGTGCCAGGATGGACAGGCTGCGGCGGATGTTGAGGCGGAGGTCGGCCAAGGTGGTCAGCGTGGGAGCAGAGAGCAGCAGGGGGCCTGGGCAGGAGGATTTGGGCCCCGCCTGCCTTGACGATGAGGGGCCCATCAAGGCCAGGAGGTGGCTGTGCCCCATCTGCTGCCATAGTAAACGGGCAGCTCCTGGCAGCAGGAGAAAGCAGGAAAGGAAACCCACCACTTCCAGCACCAAATGGAGGTGGCCCTGGGTACGTCGGGGCAAGCAGGAGCCGGCTGCAGAAGAGCGCCAGGCAGACGAGCTGCGCAGCTCCCCGCCCCTGTCACTGGGGAGCCTTGAGCCCGACCCTGCAGCCACAGAGCAGGAGGCAGCCCCCTGCACAGCCGGGGACCAGGGCCCGTTCTCCCTGGCCCACGAGCTGAGCGAGCCGTGCACCAGCCCCAGCCTGAGCTGCGGCTCCTCCTGGGACGACTCGCACAGCTCCCCGGAGTCCGGGGGCACCAGCCCGAGCCGCGGCTCCTCCTCGCGGGACTCCGACAGCTCCCCGGGGTCCCCAAACACCGGCCCGAGCCCCAGCTCCTCCTCGGGGGACTCCGATAGCTCCCCGGAGTCCCCAAACACCAGCTCCAGCACCAGCTCCTCCTCGGAGGACACCCACAGCTCCCTGGAGCGCGGGACCACCCCGGCCCCTGGCGCCAGCCGCACAGGTGAGGGGCCCGCCGGGGGCCAGGAGGTCTCAGGGCCCTTCGCTGGCGAGGCCAAGCAGACCCTCCAAAAGTTGCACGGGGGGATCCCGGTGAAGGCGAGGGGGCTGAGCCACACGAACCTCCTTGTCCGTGTGTCAAGTGGTGTCAGTGTGGATGGGCTGAGCGGGGAGCCAGGGTCACTCGAGATGGGGACAGGCACCTCCCGGGGGAGCAGCGAGAGTCCAGCCTCCTCTCAGCCACGGGGGCAGAGGCTGCAGGGGTGGAGGAGGGTGCTGGAGAGGGACCACGTGAGACTCCTGCTGACAGGGCTCTTGCGCTGGCAAGGGCAGCACGGCGCCATCTCTGCCCCCCGCGCCCCACTTCCCTTCCTCTCAGGGGTCCTGGACTCTCCCGCTCCCCTTTCCTCCCCGCTGCAGTGACTCCCAGACCGGCCACTGAGGAAGAGGACGAGGACGGGGACGAGGAGGAAGAGGAAGAGGAAGATGGGAGTCCACCTGAGGAAGCTGCCCTCCTCCTTGTGACAAAACACCTCCAGGAACCAGGGCAGGTATGAAACTTCCCCAATGGGGCCAGCCCCCACTCAGCCCTGCATTGCCCCATCCAGCCCATGGGGAGATCCCATCCCTGGGAACCTGAACCCACAAAGGGGGACACTCAGCCCACGAGCTCGGCTCCAGGTGGGTGTGTTTGTGAAGCCCCAACTGGGTCCCCTCCCTCCACACACACTGCCCCTGCCCCCCACCCCGCCGGCCCAGGACGAGGTACATGTCAGCACAGTCTGGCACCCGGGAGGCCCGAGTCCCGCAGGGGGTCGGGGAGGAGCAGGAGGCCCCTGGCTGAGAGCCTGCCTTTGCCCGGGTCCCGCTCCCTTTAGAGGCTGGACGGGAAGGATGGGCAGCGCTTCCTGCTAGCAATCCTCACCCTGGGCACAGTGGCGGAGCAGAGCACGGAGGTGGCCATGCAGCTGGAGGGCCTGAAAGTGCCCCTGGTCGAGAAGATCGTGGTGCGTAGCATGCAGCGCGGGATGGTGTGGAGAGGGGGAAGGAGAGGAGAAACGGTCTCGTGGGCCAGGAAGGAAGGGAGAGGTGGAGATGAATGAGAGCAAGGGCCAGGCATACCTGGGTGTCGGGCCGGGGCAGCAGACAGGGGAGATTTTGGTAGAGGCCGGGGGCAGTCCTGCTTTTGGAGGGCAGGCGGGGGTGAGAACAGGGAGCAAGCGGGTGGTTTCACAGGCATGTTTGCGAGGCCGTGGGATGGAGAGGACCAGCTCGGCTGCGTGGGTGGGAGCAGGACGGGTGAGGCACCTCCCGGGCTGGCTGGGGTCCTGCCGCCTGCACCTGGAGCACTGGGCGGTCTCCCGTGTGGGACGTGGCTGTGGTCTGTGGGGCGCTAAGCTCACCTCGCTCTGGGTCTCCCAGGAGCTGATGGAAAACATCCCTGCGGAGGCCGACCGAAGGAACATCCTCGCGTACAGCATCGACGCCATCCGTAGCCTCAGGTAGCGGGACCTCTGCCCGAGTCTCCGAGCTCTGTCACAGGCCAGGGGCAATCCTGCCGCTCAGGACGTTATTCTGGCTGACACCTGCTCCTCTCTCTTGACAGCGACCTGAAGTTGAGCCTGGAGCCAGCCCTGGAGTCGCGCCTCCTGCGGGCTGCGATTGAAAAGAGCTTCCTGGCCATAGGGCACGAGAGCCACCGCAACCAGGTAGGGCCCCCTGCCACTGCCCTGTCCCACAAGCCACCCCCTAGCACGTGTGGCCCCAGGCTCCGTGACACTGCTCCTGGGCTGCCCCTCCCCTTCCAGGTCATGCAGCGGCTGTACGTGGAGTACTTGCAGGGCCTGCTGTGCCGCTTCTTCTTCAACGCCCCCGGCCTGGGCAAATTGTGCTCCATTTGGGAGGTGAGCATGATGCAGAGGGCTTGGGCTCGGGGAGGGACAGGCTCCAGCCCCGTGGACTTCAGCAAGCCTCTCTCAAAGCGTACGGCAGACTGTCAAGCCTAAACTCAAAGCCTGGGCCCCGAGGAGGAGGCTGCTGGGTACAGCAGGGGCACGTCCCGTTGATCTGAACATCTTCGTCCCACAGCACTTAGCATTTTGGATCGAGGCACCCGATGCCCAGTACCGAGCGCTGGGCATGAAGATTGTCACCGGGGTGCTTGCCTTTGCTGTCCAGCTCCTCCCTCAGTTTGAGGTCAGTGAGGGCCTGCCCCCAGTGGTGTCCTGGTCCTCTCCCATTGTGGGGGCCCTCCTGGGAGTGTCAGGTCAGAGCTGGGAACTGAGCTTCAGACCAGGCCCCCTTGCTCTTTAGGGGTCTCTTTTGTGAGGCTTGCTCGAGGCAGGGTCAGCTCTGGGCCTGGGGCCTTTGCTACCCTGCAGCAGCAGCAGCAGCAGCAGCAGCAGGCACAGGGAGTCCTCCTGGGGCCCTGAGCAAGACCCCGGGCTGGAGGTTGCCATGGGAAGAAAGGGAAGGGGGAGGTGGAGGGAGACAGCTGGGCCTTGGGAACATGGGGTGAGGGAGGGTAGGACGCTCATGGGTGCTCTGCTCCTCTCCCCCTGCATAGGGCTCCCCAGATTTGCCTGAGGTGGGGGGCATGGCAGCCTGCCTGGGTCTCTTCATCAACGACCCAGTGGAGAGCATCAGCTGCTACGCCAGGGGGAGCGTGTATTGGCTGGCGCAAATCCTCCTACACCAGAGGGGTAAGGACGTCCAGCCAGAGCCCAGGACCTGAATGCAAAGAGCGGCCCCCAAAAGCCTCATCCCAGGGGCTGGGCGAGACGCTGCGTCCCGCTCTGTCCATCCCCCGCCTGGGAACAACTCGGGGTGTCAGTGCTCGTGACCTCAGCCCTGCCACCCCGGTGCCCAGCTGTGGCCCTGCAGGCTGCGGTAATGCACCAGTCCTGGGCGTCCCGTGCGGGGAGGAAGGAAGATTTCTGGGACCAGGGAGCCCATCCCAAAGCCCTCCCCAGCCCTGACTGGTCCCAGGACCCCATTGGCTCCTGCAGAAGGATGCCCTCCCAACTGGGGCCATGCTCTACACGCTGCCGTAAGCAGCGCCAGAGCCGTGCTGGGCAGACACTGAGCACCAAAGGTAGTTTGGCAGCTCAGAGCCACGTGTCTCCACTTGTTGTAGGCCAAGACGTGCGAGGGGCGGAGGAGCTGCGGTGCAGGCGCCAGGCGGAGCAGAGCCAGGTCCAGAACTACAGGGACCTGGCGAGAGTCGGAGAGGTGAGGATGCAGTGCCCAGCCCTTGCAAAGCTGAAGGGGGCTGGAGAAAGGCCTCCTGCTTCGCTCCAGCTCACAGGGCTCTTCCTGCTGTGGGTTAGAGCCATGCAAGTATCCAGGGCAATGTGGTGCCAGGACCCAGAAATGCAGCCTGTCTGTGGGATGCGCCAAGCCTTGCGTCCTCTCGTTTCAGGGCTTGAGAAAGATCTTGTTGGAGGAGCAAAAGAGATCTTTCCTGCAGAGAGTCCTTGCAGCAGTTCATGGTGTCCAGATGCACGTCAGCCAAGCGGGGCTGGTCTTCCTCTACGCCATCCTGGGGGAAGCCGGCCGCTTGATCGGGCACAAGGTCAGCAGGCACATTGGGGGTGCTGGAGAGTGAGTTCAGGGGCCCTGTGGGCCCCCTCAAGGTGCTCTCATCCCATTGCCAGGTGTGGCGGGGAGGGGGCACTGTCACTGTCCTTCAAGGACCAGCACGGGCTCTGACTGCCTCTTTGCCCCTGCAGGAGAAGCAAATCCCCGTCAGGGTGGTCGGCAAGCTGCTCCTCATGAAGTGCTTCAAAGAGCTGCCTCAAGAGCTGCAAGGGCACAGCCTGCTGGCCGGCTCCTCCGCGACCCCCTCCTCCCTCCAGCAGCCCACGCTTGCTCCCGCAGGTACCGGCCTGTGCCCTCTGCCTGTGGGGAGCAGGGATTTGTGTGAAGAGAGGCGGTGGCTCGCAGCACTGACGCCGACCTGCTCCCTGCCGTGTGTCGGGTACTCTCCCCTCCGCCCCAAAGAGACCAGCCCTAGCGTCCATCCTCCGCAAGACGTTCCTCTCTCCTCCTGTCCTTGGCAGGAGCCTTTGCCTCATGCCCTGCTGCCCCTGGACCAACCTCCCCCCCGCCTGCCCCAGTGGTGTGCATGGGCCTGCATGGCGCTGCCCCCTTTCAGAAAAGTGCCCCGGCAGCTCTCCCAAGCGGCGAAGCAACCCCGGGACAGGCTGGACCGGCTGCCTGCTGTGAAAGGTTGCTGTGGCTCGCGCAGGCGGAGACCTGTTCTCCCTGCTTCGAGCTCTCCCAGCTACGGCCTTTGTTTGGGCCTGGGGTTTTCCCAGCCGAGCATCTACATTATCTTGAAATGTGGCTGGGCAGCGATGCCTAAAGCTGTTCAGCTGCTTCCACGCAGGAAGTTAAGGATGGGCTATATTTTTTCCCTCGTTCAAATGTTCTGGCCTTTGTGTCACGGGAAAGCTCGCAGTCCCACCCCCTTGACATCAGAGCTTTGCATCCGGGTGGCAATGCGCGGACCTAATCTTTTGCTGCCTTTTTTCCCCTGCATGGCGACAGCTGGAGACCACCCTGACCCAGAGAACATCTCCCTGAGCGAGCACGACCTCCAAAACCTCCCGGGGAGCCTGGCGGCTACCGAGAAGATCTGCAACAGCGCCGAAGCCACCACCGAAACCACCGACTGACCAAAGTCGTCTTGTGTGGATGGCACGTCGCCCACCCCTGCCTCAGGGCTTTTGCCGGTCGCCAGTCGGGGCCAGGAAGGAATTTTTTCCCCCTTCGTTTACAGACCTCGCGTCTGGGGGTTTTCGCCTTCCTCTGAGGCACTGGGCGTAGTGAGACCAGGGCGGTGCCTGTTGTGTTCGTAGCCTGCCTTCCAGGCCTTTCAGGCCCACGGAGGGAGAGAAGAAAGCAAAGGCAACACGGGTTATGTTAAGCATAGAAGTTAAGAGTAGATGTAGCATAATAAAGTTAAGCTTAAGTGTCCTTTTCTAATAACACTTTGTGTCGCCCTCGTATTCCTGCGTCAAGTACAAGCTCGTGACATGCAAGGAAAGAAAGACACCAACATGATCCAATGCCATCAAAAACTCAGCTTCCACAGCCCTCAAGACAAACCTGGTATTTTTAGCTCAGGAAGTCACGGTCGAGCCGCTTGAGAAGCTGCTACTACTGTTTAACTGGGAAAGGCCTTTGTTCCTCAGAGGCGCCCCCTTGGGTGGGCAGGTAGGTGTGTAAAGAAAGCTGCAAAGGGTCGTTGCTTTCTCTGCTCCAGGCTGGTATTTCTGTCAAGGCCAGAGAGAGAAATAGGAAGAGAAATGGTGAGCATGGCGGCAGAGCCAAGACTTTGTGGCACTCAAGGCATTCCTGTGGGAATGGAAAGCCCCAGCTGTGTATCCCCGCTGGAACACAGGTTTCTCCCAAGTCTTTTCCATTGGGGTTGGCAGGGCCCTTTGATACCCAGGATATTTTCTGTGGTGCGAGCACACTGTTCACAAACGGGTCCTGATAGCAGGCTTGTCTGAATAGCAGGGGACAGAGCCCCACTCCAACTACGGGACCCCCCTCCGACGAATATTTCTACCAAGTCACTCGAGGCAGGTTCTCTCCGTCTCTGGGGATGGCGGGGGTTGGATTTTCTTTTTGTTTCTTTGGCGTGGCATGGGAGAGACCCAACTGTGCACCCCTGCTGCAGCGCAGGTTTCTTCAGAGCGTTTTCCACAGGAGTAGACAAGGCCCTGGGGACTAAACTCAGCCTCCCCCTGGCCCCCAGGGCTAGATCTGGCTTGCAGGGGTCCACGCAGGCTGGATCCAGACCCTCCCCCTCCAACCGCCGAATCGATCCAACACATTTACGCACGTACACAAGTCAACAGGACACACCTGAGCCAGGCCGGGTTATTTAGCATTGACAGGCAAACACCCTCATATGGCTTGAACTCAGTTTATCAGGGCTACAATAAAATGCAGTCGGACACTATCGCACGGGTTAACAGAGCACATCTGAGTCAGGCCGGACTATTCAGCATTGACAGGCTGACACCCTCATATGCCTTGAACTCAGTTCATCCCTTATTTCAGCAGGACAAGACCGAATGCACACACGCTAACAGAGTATGTCTGAGCAGGCTAGGTCTGATCAGCACTTTCAGCTGATACCTCGTGCACCTCAAAACTCAGCACGTCACACTCTCTTGTCACAATGGCCCTAGTAGTAACCCCCATAAGGAGCAGACCCCACTGTGGTTTTGGGCATTACAGGGATCTTTGGCTTAGGGAAAAGAAGCGTTGCTGCAGAGCAAATGGGGACTTGAAGGGGAAGAGCGTAGGTGAGGTTCAGAGAAAAAGTATAGCAACCAGCTTGACTATAACAGTTATTTCTTGCCAGGTCTAGGAACTTATGATGATACCAGTAATAACAGCCATACAGGAGAGAAACAAACAAACAGTTACGATATTACATATTTTCAATTAGGTTTTTGAGGAAATCTAGCTCCAGTTTGATTAGCTAGAGTCATGTTTCGAAAGCTGTGCCTGCAGTAAGAGAATAAAAGTCAGGTTCCTGGAGTTAGAGAGAGAGAGACAGAGAGTTGGGATCTCAGCACTCGGCGAAGCTTGACCCGGTCGAGGTTCCCAGGAGTTGCTGGAGCTGGCAGACAGGCAGAGCGCTGAGCACGGCCCATGGGAGGATGTTACGTCTCAGCTCCCTGTTCTTGGGGAACCCTGACACAGGACGCAGACTGTCTGACTCACAAACAATCCCCCCCCCCATCCCCCCCGCCTCGACCTAAACAGAAACTGGTTAAGATGCAGTGAGAGACACACCTAAACCCCCCTCCAGATAAGGGTGACAAAAGTGAAACAACTGCCCTAGGTCTCATTTGCATCTGAGATGGGACCAGATGACCATTCATTTACATGAGAGATGGAGAACAGAAAGCCTGAAGCAGAGACTGCAATGAATTCTGGGATCAGCGAAGCAGGGAAGTACTGCATGATGGGGAATCTGTGCTCCAAATGCTAATCACCCCACACCCCCAGCTCAGCA
Source organism: Crocodylus siamensis (assembly GCF_052110815.1). Taxonomy (NCBI): domain Eukaryota; kingdom Metazoa; phylum Chordata; order Crocodylia; family Crocodylidae; genus Crocodylus; species Crocodylus siamensis. The sequence goes on from NW_028324556.1 coordinate 20,568, forward strand.
TTTATCAGACCGGTTCTAATCTAGATTTGCAAAGGACTTCCCCCTCTCCCCCGCAACACACACACTCTAAGCAGAAGTAAGTTTACTAGGCATCTCGGGCCGTACATTCCCCGGTCCTGCTACGGGAGGCCTAGTACGTAAACTGAATTGGCTAAAACGTGGTTGCCGGGTTAGGGAATGCTGAGGCAAGACACCGGGTCGGGGGGACGGGCAACATTTGCACAATGGTAAAGGGTTCATCACAGTGTCCAGCTCATTTGAGCCCTGACCACAAGTGTTGTCATACTTTTCCTGGGACGACTGGTGGAAGTCCTCTCCACAACAGGTTATAAACACTCCAATAATTGCCTTCAGTCTGTTAAAAGACTATAGTAAGATCTGGAAAAGTCATGCTAAGCTGAGGCTTGTTCACAAGTAAAAATCCAAACCCCTGATGCTGCAAGCTACCTATTGTTTCTGAAGACACCAGGAGATATCCCATTGTATATCTGCTATCCATAGGAATGTCAAACTGGCTCCAAAGTATGTGTTTCCTGAGTAACAATCAGTTTCCTGAGATGTCCCAACCAGATAACCCCGGTCAATAGAAAAGCCAATTTGATTTACATTACTGAGAATGCTTGAAAGAAGTTGAACTCAGGGTATAAAAATCTGTAAAAGAAGCAGCAGTGTGTGTGCTGACACCACCCGCTTTCTTCTGAGAGGCTGAAGGAGGCAGATTGTCTCCCTTCAAGGATCCTGCTGATGTAAAAATCGTGGTTCGTTTCTCGGGAGGAGGAAAAAAAAACTTCAGCTACAGACACACTCTATTAGCAACACAAAAGGTATATATTTGCAAATAGGGTCAGAGAGAGAGACAAAAGATCAAACACTCTGCTGCCCCCGAGGGAAACTGCCCAGCTGGCTTTATCCCCTCTCTCCTGACCACGTGTGCAGAAGGAGGAACTTTTACAACTCATTTCCGGTTCATACAAACATATTTGTAAACATGTCGCTTCATACGTCCCATGTGCATTATAATTAACTACTTAAGTATGCGGGGCGGATAGGCTTAATATGTATTAGGTTATTGCGCATGGGCAGACCATTTCTGAGGTTATAAGAGCCTGAAATTTTTCTTGCCTCAAGGTTAGAACTGTAATCTACTTTTATCTGCATGAGAAAAGCTGAGGAGTATATGCTTTACTGTAACAAAGAGATAGTAACTTTGCAAAACAAAGAGGGAGTGATACTTAATACAAAGGGCCTTTGGTAGTTTTCCCTTCAGTTTCCAACCCCCCCTTCCCTCTCCCATTAGGAGACAAGGAGGGCTAGCAGCTGTGTTTTTTTTCTAAATCTGCTATTGATAATGCATTTTTAATAATATTTCTAACACTGCTGAGAACTTTGACCTGTCAGCTTTGCAGCCCTAGTGCCTTGGACTGGCGAGATCCCAGCTCTCGCTCTTCTCTCTAAGCACAGAGTTCTGACCTTGAACTGTATTAGTTAAGCTTGAGCTAAGTTTCCCCAAATACTTAGTGAAACCACGGTATTCTGTGATTGTTTGTGTTTGTTTTTCCTTTGCATGTCTATTACTGCTAGTGCCATTGTATATTTCATATACTTAGCAATAAATAACTTTTATAGTCAAACTGGTGATAACTGGGTATATTTTTCCTTCTTTACTTCCCCTTCTCCACTTGCTGTGCAGCAATGCTTCTTTTACCTAAGCTAAAGATCCCTGTGACACCCAAAAGTACTGTGGGGTCTGCTCATCAAGAGGCTAAAAGATTGGGCCGCACTGAGTTTGAAACACATAAGGGGATCAGCTTGTACAGGCTGATTGACCCAGTTTGGCTCAGATGTGCCCTAATGAACTGAATGCTGGCCCACGAGGGTGTCAGCTGGACACCCAGTTGGATTCAGAGGTATTCTGTTTAACTGTGTGCTTGTGTCTGACTGTAGTTATTGTTGCTCTGATGAGGGTGTCAGCCTGTCCATGCTGATCAACCCGGCCAGGTCAGGCGTGTCACGTTAACCTGTTCGTGTTTGTGTGTATGACTGATATGGGGACTGGAGGAACCCAGCCCCACTGAAACTGCGTCCTGCAAGATAGCTCCAATGGGGGTGAGGGCTTGCAGAAGGGAGAGATACAGCTCCGTATAGAAACACAAGTGACACAAGCAGCACATTCATAGAACTACCAAGACCCTAGAAACGTATCCCAAATAAATGAGCACACCCCAAAGTCATGGGCAAATCCGGTAACAGGGATTCCAAGCAGGAAAGGAGGGGAACTGGTGCAGCTTTGGATGCAAGCACCAGGACAGAAACTTGAGCTTCGGTAGGGGTTTTTGTAGAGAATTAACAATGCCTCAAGGGAGACCACTGTTTTGTTTAGGGGTAAGCAGTAACTCCTGTGCTGGGTGTAGCTCAGTGTTAGCATGCATGCTTTGTATGTATGAGGTCCTGGGTTCAATCTCTAGCATCTTTACTTTTTACCCTCCTGCTAGCTGTCACCACCCCGGACATAGTGGGGATCACTGAAACCCTGTGGGACCCAAGGCATGACTGGGTGGTGAATGTCAAGGGCTATAGGCTGTACAGGAGGGAGAGGATAGGAAGGAAAGGTGGGGGCGTGGCACTCTACATTAAGGAGGAATACACATCCTCGTCTATTAACAAAGAATCAGAGGAAGGGCACTCTGAAGTGCTTTGGGTTAGAATACAAGGCAGTCGAGGGGAAAGAGACTTAATGGTGGGGGTCTACTACAGACCTCCCAACCAAGGGGAAGAGCTCAACCAGGAATTCTTAGGTCAGCTCACGGAGGTAGTGAAGTCCAAGGATGTGGTCATCATGGGGGACCTGAACTTTCCAGACATCTGCTGGGAAGAGCAGTCAGCCAGGTCTGACCGCTCACATAGGTTCCTAGCCCAAATGCAGGACCTCCATCTAACCCAGGAGGTGCACAGCCCCATCAGGGAAGATGCCTTGTTGGACCTGGTGCTGGCCACGGGAGATGACCTGGTGAGGGGGCTGCGGGTGCTCGACCACCTGGGCGACAGCGATCATCGCCTGCTGGGATTCACCATCCAGCACAAGGTGGGAAAGGCCTGTGACAAGGCAGCAGCCCTAGATTTCAGGAGGGTGGACTTCAATGAGCTAAGGGGAATAGTTGGGGAAGCACTGAGGTCCCGGGGGGGAGGGGAGCCAGGTGTCCAAGGAGAGTGGTTGCTCCTTAAGGAGACGATCCTCCTAGCCCAAAGGGAGGTAATCCCAACACAGATCAAAGTGGGCAGGAGGGCGCAAAAGCCCCCATGGCTCACCAAAAGCATCTGGGAATGTCTCCTAGCTAAAGGGAGGCATACACCCAATGGAAGGGAGGGGCCATCACCAGGGAGGACTATACTGCGATTGCTCGGGGATGCAGGGGGCCGGTCAGGAAGGCCAAGGCAGAGATGGAACTGGGACTAGCTACCCAGATCAAGGAAAACAAGACGTCCTTTTTTAAATACAGAGGGGGTAAAAAGAAGGTTCCAGGTAACATGGGGCCCCTGCAGGACACGCTAGGAAATTTGGTCGTCACACCAGACGACAAAGCCAACATATTTAACGATTTCTTTGCCTCCATTTTACTGAGCAGGGACCAGAACAGCCACCCCAACTCTGGGCCCCCCTTAGACCTCAGGGGGGGTGCACCTAGGCCAGGGGTTAGTGAGGAACTAGTCCGGGCACTTATGGAGGGACTGGATGTATTCAAGTCAGCTGGTCTGGACGATCTCCACCCTCGAGTACTGAGGGAATTGGCTAAGGTCATTGCGGGACCCCCGGCATGGCTTTACGAGCACTCATGGTGCTCTGGTGTGGTGCCGGAGGACTGGAAGAGGGCCAATGTGGTTCCCATCTTCAAAAAGGGGAGGAAGGAGGACCCGAGGAACTATAGGCCAGTTAGTCTTACCTCGATCCTGGGCAAGCTTTCTGAGAAAATTATTCTGGTGCATATCCAAAAGGGGCCAGCAGGGGAGATTATGCTTAGGGGCAATCAACACGGGTTCATTAGCGGCAGATCCTGTCAGACCAACCTGGTGGCCTTCTATGATCAGATCACCAAATCCTTAGAGGCAGGGGTAGCAGTGGACATAGTCTTCCTGGACTTTCGGAAGGCTTTTGACACTCTCTCTCACCCCGTTCTCACCAAGAAACTGGGGGACTGCGCTGTTGACACCCACATAGTCAAATGGGTCGCCAACTGGCTGGAGGGCTGCACCCAGAGGGTGGTAGTGGATGGGTCCTTCTCAACCTGGAAGGACGTGGGCAGTGGGGTCCCCCAGGGCTCGGTCCTCGGGCCCGCACTGTTCAATATCTTCATCAGTGACTTGGACGAGGGGGTGAAAAGCACCCTGTTCAAATTTGCGGATGACACTAAGATGTGGGGGGATGTGGGCACGCTAGAAGGAAGCAACAGACTACAATTGAACCTAGACAGGTTACAAGGGTGGGCGGACGAGAATAGGATGGGATTCAACACAGACAAGTGCAAAGTGATGCACCTAGGGAGGAACAACCGGCACCATACCTACAGGCTGGGGAACTCCCTCCTTGTCAGCACAGAGGCAGAAAAGGATCTTGGAGTCATCATTGACTCCAAGATGAACATGGGCCAGCAGTGTGGGGAGGCAGTCAGGAAGGCCCACCATACCTTGTCATGCATCCACAGATGCATCTCAAGCAGGTCCAAAGAGGTGATCCTTCCCCTCTATGCGGCACTGGTCAGGCCGCAGCTGGAGTACTGCGTCCAGTTCTGGGTGCCACACTTCAAGAGGGATGTGGACAGCATGGAGAGGGTCCTGAGGAGGCCACTCACATGATCAGGGGACTGCAGGGCAGGCCCCATGAGGAGAGGCTACGGGACCTGAACCTGTTCAGTCTCCAAAAGAGAAGGCTGAGGGGGGATCTAGTGACCTGTTATAAACTAGTCAGGGGGGATCAGCAGGCATTGGGGGAGTCCCTGTTCCCCCGAGCACTGCCAGGAGTGACCAGGAATAACGGTCACAAGCTAGCGGAGGGTAGATTTAGGCTAGATATCAGGAGGCGCTGCTTCACGGTCAGGGCAGCTAGGATCTGGGACCAACTTCCAAGAGAAGTGGTGCTGGCTCCTACCCTGGGGGTTTTTAAGAGGCTAGATGAACACCTTGCTGGGGTCGTTTGACCCCCAGTACTCTTTCCTGCCATGGCAGGGGGTCGGACTAGATGATCTACTCAGGTCCCTTCCGACCCTAGAAACTATGAAACACATTATGACCTGCCTCACATCTGACTCCCCAGGTATCTCTCCACTATTCATCCCCCTTCTGTCTCTCCCCATACCGCCCCGCCCGCCTGTCTCTCACCCATTGACTCCTCAGTCTACGTTTTCCCTGACTGCTTCTCTTGTATGCAGCCCAGCCCAGCCTCTGGCTTCTTTACTTTTCATTCCATCCAGGAAGAGCACCCCCCAACTGCAGAAACTTCCTTAGCCTGATGAAGGGTTTTTGAACCCGAAAGCTTGCTTAATAATTGCTTTTCCAACTATTTAAGTTAGTCTAATGAAAGATACCAGATTCACCCAAAGAACCTTGTCTGCCTATTTCCTTAGACCAACACAGCTACAACCTACACTCCTCCAAAAAGCGCCAGCACCTTTACGGACAGAACCTCTGCCTGGTGCATTGCAATGACACTTCTTTCCTCAGCTGGTGACATAACATCAGCATCTCAGATGTATACAAAAAGGGAAAGATGCAGACGGGCATTCTCCTCATGTCTTCTTTTAAACGTTTATAGCTACAGCAGTTGCTTAACAACTGTAGTTCCTGCAGGTTTCCTTTTAAGGACATTTTTGCATCCTCTTTAAAACCCATCTGTATTACCTCGCTATTTAAGGACCAAAGGTACATTATATAGGTGATGATGAAATTATCTTATAAAGAGATGCCCAAGAAACAGATAAGTTTCCCAAGCGGTCATTTCTTCCAAGGTGGAGAGTTAGGCAGGAGTCTGCTGACTCTCACATCACTGCAATGGCCCTGCTCAACTCTAGACTGACTTTTGATTCAGAAAACAAGATAACTCCGGTTTCTGACACGGACCATGGCAGTGGGTCCTGCTTTACATGACTTGTCCACACTCACAGTAGTAGACCTTGCTGCAATTTGCAAAGCACTTGGTGAAACTGAGTGCTCCTCACAAAGATGCAAAGCCTCTCACACAATTCCTGGACTACACTATCGACCTCAGAGTTCACTTCTGCCCTGGCTAATGTCCTGGACATGCAGAGCTGTCCATTGACAGTCCTAGGGTTTGATTGACTCGTAGGGGCAAGATGGTTCAGGGCTTTGTCCTTTAACAAGCCAAATGTCCAAGAGAAACCAGAGGGACCTGATGGAGCCCAACATCTGGCAGGATATAAGCCCCTATCTGCGCTGACTCCGGCCCACGGAAACTTCCCAGAGACAGCGCAAAGAGCAACAGGCACAAAAAATGTAGTCATCAGTCCCAGCTCACCCACTGTGATCCAGTTGACTTCAGATGACAGTGTCTGAGTAGGGGAACAACCAGGAGACCAACCAGCCTCTTATGCTGGGCCTGCAGGAGGGTTCACTTCTGGAAAAGGAGACTTCAATGTACACAACAAAACAGTGGTCAGCTGGTGCCAGAGTCCTGGGTACTCACAGCAGACTGACAAATGAACCCACAACTGCTTAAAGGGACTGATATTATGAGAGAAGAAAAATGTTAGTCGAATGAGTCCAAGCCATTAATCTCACGAGCAAGGCCAGCCTTTGAAACATTTCCTTACAGGAGGGCTGCAACCCCCTCCCCCCCACCACATTGCAAAGTTGATTGCAGGGACCGGGACTCCCCTATCGAGATTCAGGATGGACTCGGGAGAACCTCCGCCAAGCCTAGGGTCAGGGAGGACCGAGTTAGGGAACTTCTGGAGGGGCTGGACGTGTTCAAATCAGCAGGTCCACGTGCTCTTCACCCAGGGTGCTGAGGGAATTGGCAGGGGTTATCGCAGGGCCCCTGGCACGGCTTTACCAGCACTCGTGGTGCTCTGGCCAGGTGCCGGACGACTGGAAGAGGGCCAATGTGGTTCCCATCTTTAAAAAAGGGAAGAAGGAGGACCTGGGCAACTATAGGCCCGTTAGTCTTACTTCAGTCCTGGGGAAGCTCTTTGAGAAGATCATCAAGGAGCACATCTCTGATGGGCCAGCAGCGGGGATGATGCTCAAGGGCAACCAGCATGGTTTCATTAGGGGCAGGTCCTGTCAGACCAACCTGATTGCCTTCTATGATCAGGTCACAAAATCACTTGGATGCAGGTGTCGGGGTGGATGTAGTCTTTCTGGACTTCAGGAAGGCCTTTGACACTGTCTCCCACCCCATTCTCATTAAAATGCTAGGTGACTGTGGCATTGATGCCTACACAGTCAGATGGATTGCAAATTGGCTGAGGGGTCGTACTCAGAGAGTGGTGGTGGACAGGTCATTTTCGACCTGGAGGGAAGTAGGCAGTGGGGTCCCCCAGGGCTCGGTCCTCGGGCCCGCACTGTTCAATTTCTTTATTAGCAACTTGGACAATGGGGTGAAGAGCAGCCTGTTTAAATTTGCAGATGACACCGAGATTTGGGGTGAGGTGGGCACGCTAGAAGGGAGGGACAGGATACAGCAGGACCTGGACAGGTTACAGGGGTGGGCGAATGAGAATAGGATGGGATTCAATACGGGCAAGTGCAGGGTGCTGCACTTGGGCAGTAGGAACCAGCAGCACGCCTATCGGCTGGGGAACTCTCTTCTCGAAAGCACGGAGGCAGAAAGAGGTCTTGGTGTCATTGTCTCCAAGATGAACATGGGCTGACAATGCGAGAACAGGGTCAGTAGGGCTAACCATACCTTGTCGTGCATCACAGGTGCATCACAAGCAGGGCCAAGGAGGTGATCCTCCCCCTCTATGCGACACTGACAGAACAGCACGTTCATAAAATAGGTTTAATGATCCCGATTGCTATAGAGACACCTGTGACTATTAACTGAAGGGCGCATGTGGGCGTCACACCCTGTACTCTTCCTCTGCTACGAGCACCTCAAAGAAGTCAGGGGCTGTGAGCTTCCCCTTGCAGTGCCCTGAGGAGGAGGGCGGGGGCTGAGGGTCTTCTCTTCTACTGGGACCCTGGGGTGGGAGGCCCACTGCTATTGCTTTATATCCACTGCCTTTTCCCTGATCTCTGCCACCGCTTTTGCCTTAACCCCACTGCCTTTTCCCCCGACTTCTCCCATAGCTAATTCCTCATACCCGCTTCTTTTTTCCCCTGATCTCTGCTACTGCTACTACCTCATCCCCAGTGCATTTTCCCCGATCTCTGCCACTGCTATGCCCTCATATCCACTGCCACGTTCCCCATTCTTGGCCACTGCTATTGCCTCATCCCCACTGCCTTTTCCACCAATCTCTGCCACTGCTATTGCCTTATCCCCACTGTCATGTTCTCCGATCTCTGCAACTGCTTTTGCCTAATCCCCACTGCCTTTTCCCCGATCCCTGCAGCTGCTATTCCCTCATAGCCACTGCTTTTTCCTCGATCTCTGCCACTCCTATTACCTCATCCCCACTGACTTTTCCCCGATCTCTGCCAGTTAATGCCTCATATCCACTGCTTTTTCCCCTGATCTCTGCCACTGAAATTGCCTCATCCCCACTGCCTTTTTCTCAGATCTCTGCCACAGCGATTGCCTCATCCCCAGTGCCTTTTTCCCTGATCTCTGCCACTGCAATTGTCCTATCTCCACTGCCTTTTCCCCGATCTGTGCAACTGCTATCGCCTCATCACCACTGCCTTTTTCTCCAAACTCTGCCACTGCTGTTGTCTTATCCCCACTGCCTTTTCCTCCAATCTCTGCCACTGCTTTGCCTTATCCCCACTGCCATGTTCCCCAGTGTCTGCCACTGCTATTGCTTTATCCCCACTGCCTTTTCCATGCTCTCTGCCACTGCTATTGCCTCATCCCCAATGCCTCTTTCTCCAAACTCTGCCACTGCAATTGCCTTATCCCCCACTGCCTTTCCCTCAATCTCTGCCACTCCTATTGCCTTATCCCCACTGCTTTTTCTTCAATCTCTGCCGCAGCTATTGCCTCATCCACCCTGCCTTTTCCACCGATCTCTGCCAGTGCTATTGCTTTATCCCCACTCCCTTTCTCCCCAACCACTAACACTGCTATTGTGTCATCCCCACTGCCATTTCTCCCGATCTCTGACACTGCTATTGCCTCATCTTCCCAGTCTTTTTCCCTGATCTCTGCCATTTCCTCTTTAGTTACCAAGCACTCCCAGCATAGGTACTGCAGGCACCAACACACACACACTGTCACCTGAGTCACTGTTTAACCTGTGTGTATATGTGTATGTATGTGTGTATTGTGTATGATTTCATCTCATTATCATTAGGATGTGTATATGCCTAATTGATTTTCCTGTGTGTATATGTGCAATTGTGTCATACCCTACCATCTAAGATTGCAATTGTGAGATCCTGAGAGTTGGCCTGGCTCCACAGGACAACCATAGGATGCAGTACAACAAGGACAAGTGCAGAGTGCTGCACGTAGAGCGCACCTACTTGCTGGGAAGTGCCCCTCTCGGCAGCACAGAAGCGGTAAGGGATCTTGGGGTATTTGTGGACTCCAAGATGAACATGAGTTGTCAGGGTGACGATATCATCAGCAAAGCTAACAGCACTTTACTACCAGCAGATGCATGACAAATAGATCCATGGAAGTGATACTTCCCCTCTATGCGGCATTGGTCACACCGCAGTTGGAGTACTGCGTCCAGTTTTGGGCGCCGTACTTCAAGAGGGATGTTGATAGACTCGAATGGGTCCAGAGGAGGGCAATGCATATGGTTAGGTGCTCACAAGACAAGCCCTGTGGGGACAGACTGAGGAACCTGGACCTCTTCAGCCTCCACAAAAGGAGGCTGAGAGGTGATCTGGTGGCCACCTAGAAATTCATTATGGGGACGCAGCAAGGGCTCAGAAATGCTCTGTTCATCAAGGCGCCTCTTGGGGTAACAGGGAACAATGGTCACAAACGCACAGAGACTGGATTTAGGCTAGACAGAAGGAAAAACTTGTTCATGGTAAGGGTGGGCAAACTTTGAAATGGGCTTCCAAGGGAGGCGGTGCTCTCCCCTACGTTGGGGATAGGCATCTGGCGGGGCTCATCTGACCCCAGTACTCCTTCCTGCCTAGGCAGGGGGTCAGAGACATGGGGTGCAGTGATCACTGGGTCCCCAAACACAGCGGGGCAGGGATGAGAGGAGCTAAACAACAACTTTCCATGTGGGGCAGTAAGGACGTTGTGAAGAAGCAGCCCCGTGAAATGGGCATTTATGCAGCGCACCTCCATGTGAGGGAACGACAGCCCTGCCCACATGCGGGTCCATCCGAGGGCGAATGTGAGGGGGCCGAGCTGGAGGGGGATGCGCCCCTGGTGGGCAGAGAGGCCAGCTGTGGCGCAGTGCAGCATGGCGCGTTGCCATGGCAGCGCTCGTATCATCGCGCCGGTGCCGGGGAGATCCGGGCAGTTGCCGCCGGCGGCTGGAGCAGTGCTGATGGCCGCCCCGTGTCTGGGCAGTGACAGGTGAGCGGGACGGCGGGGATGCTGCCCCTCTCCTGCCCCCCCGCGGCACACAAGCATCCCGGGGGCAGGCATCTCGCCACACGCGAATGTCCGCATGAGACTTCACTGAGACACGGGACCCAGCGCTGTCCTGGTCCTGGGCACCGCGTCCCAGGGAGACCTGACCTGACTCAGTGGCAACGCGTAGGGGGCTGGAGAGCGCTGGTGCAGACCCTGGTCGGCCGCGCTGGCTGCTTAAGTGATGGGCAGGGGGCAGGCGGAAGTGACGGTGCCCCCCCAGGCAAGCGATGACCGATCCCTGCAGCTGTGCCCCGAAGTGGCTGCAGCGATCGGGCTGCGGGGGAATGCCCTACAGGCAGAGACATTGGCAGCAGGTGGGACCCCCACGCCCTCTGCTGCAAGACTGGTTTAACTCTTAGTTGATTTAACTCTTAGTGAGGGTGCTGGTAAAACAAAGGTGTATCCATAAGCATAGTGAGCTCAAAATGCTGGCCTGATGCTCATACCATTTCTGCAGTACAGTTCAAGGATCTGTGCACTGAAAAAAAGACCTCAAAAAAACAAGTCTGAGACCTATGACCAGGGCTTCAATGCCAGCACCTCCATGAATGTTTAAGATGTCTTGGTAGATCACTAGAGTCTCCAGTGGTTGACAACGAAGTCAGTTTAAATCCCTTGATGCGCCCTCAATTTGCCCCTTAAGGAAGTCTTTAGTGTATGTTGGCCCAACATTGCTTTGCTCCTGCCTAGAGTACTGTGAACAGTTTTGGCCTCTGTGTTTTAAAACAGACAGGGAGAAGTTAGAAATGGTCCACAGGTGGGCAGTGAAGATGATCCAAGACTTGGATAGCAAATCATACAGTGAGAGGCTGTAGAAGCGAGGGCATAGCATAGCAGTCTTGAAGTACTAGCAGGGCTGCCATAAAGGAAAGCACCTTTTTTTCTCTTGCTGCAGAGAGGAGGGTGCAGGCCAATGGTCTGAAGCTGATAGGGGAGCACAGCCGCCCCCAGGCAGATCATGCTAGTGAGGTCACGGGGAGCCCATACACTGACTCAGATGGAGGATGGGGCTGACTGCTCTCCCAGTGGGAGAAGGAACGGGAAGTGGGGAAGGAGGATGCACAGAGAGCGCCACAAGGCCAGAGCAGTATGCCTGGAGCTGGAGAACAGAATAGGATGGACGGAGGGCACAAGGAGTGGCTGCAGAGCAGCAATGTGGGAAGAGAGGTGGGTGGGATCAAGGTAGCTGGAATCCCAAAAGTGGGAGCAGGGTCGGGGAACAGTCCCCACACCCGCGAGCTAAGCAGCTATGTCTCCTGTGAGCCAAAGAGCTATGGGGCTCTGGGGGAAAGTACATGGTGACAGGCATCAGAAACTGTACAGAAACTCCCCAAGGCTCCACACAGCATGGCGCACTGTTTTCCTGTGACTTGAGGGACAGCCCATGGCCGTCTTTGTGAAGAAGTCCCCAGAACACAGGGACCCTCCTGGCCTCTCAGTTGGACACTGACTGTTTGTCACCATCCCTTCAGCTATGTGCAGGTGCTCTGGGCACTTTTGCCCCCTGCCCGGAAATGGCTTTCTATAGCACCTGGTGGGGATGCCTGCCAAAGGCAGAGACCCTGGTACCACCAAGCAGGATGTGCAGCTCTTGATGTCCCCTAGGGCCAGGCACTGAAGAGATGCAGCCCCCAGCAGAATTTCATAGATTTCATAGACATTTGGGCTGGAAGGGGCCCCGGAGGATCATCGAGTCCAGCCCCCTGCCCCAGGGGCTGGAAGTCAGCAGAGATCATAGGACCCAGCAAGATAAACATCCAAATGTGTCTTGAAGGTGTTCAAAGCGGGCGCTTAAACCTATCCCAGGCAGGCCTACCGACAGGCTCGGGAGGGACAGCCAGACACCCTCCGGAGGCTGGCATTGCCAAGTCAGGCTGTTTCTTGGCATTGAGCAACCCCCTGAGTGCAGTTCTCAATTCCTACAAACGCAACAGGGAATGTTTCAAAGGATTGAAGAAGGGATGAAGGAAAGGTACAAAATGTATTAGCACTTGGTGGGCAGTGTCCAAACTGAGGGAAGTCAAATCAAATCAGAAAGTACCCAGCTTCCTTTTCCTGTGGTGTCACCATAACTTGCCACTGGGCAGCCTGCCTTGGAGTTTCCTACAGCTCCTCTTTCCTGATGCAACAGCCATCCTCCTGCTTGAAATCGTCATGTGGGAGCAGTCTAGTGAGAATGAATCTCTTGGGGTAGGAGACTGAAAACGAGGACCTGTGAATGAGTGCCACCCACACGTGGAAAGAAATCCTGGCAGCTGAGAGTATCGCTGCTGAGTCTGGCAACTGCAGGAGTTACTCTGCATGGTGGCCCCAAACCAGGGAGCAACATGCACCTTCTCCTTTTTCTCAGGAAACTTCCCATGCAGCAGTGTCCTTTAACTGCTGACTATGTCCAAGGACTGGTAAAAGATGCCAAAGTCAGCCAGGGTGGGGGGAAGGGTGCTGGGCAGGTGGATCCAGGCGAGAGCTTGATGGGCCCCCAGACAGTCTTTCTGGGAAAGACTCCACAGCTCGGGGCCTCCTCTTGCCTTCTCCGTTAGACACGCTCCCCTAGGTCAGGGTTTGGGCCCCAGCCTTGCAAGTGGGAAGGAAGCCAGGGATGAAGGCTGTGCCTATCCCCAGGGTTGCACTTTTGTTTCTAAACAAGGAGCATGAAAGGGAAGAAACTGCAGGAAGAGCAAAGGAGAGGGAAGGTTAAGGAGGAAAATGAGCTAAGCCACCGCTTTGCAAAATAGGCGGCACTACAGGAATCTCAGGAGTAGCTTTGACCGAGACTTACCGTATTTCTAGTTTGAAAAAGAGGACACTGGTCATGAGGGGGGGTAGGGGGTACGTGATAGTAGGGGCAGTGATATGCTGGTGCCCTCCCCCTGCCCATTCCCTTGCCTCTCACTCCCAAGCTACCGCCCACCCCCAGCCCTACCAGTGCCTCTCACTCCTGAACTGCAGTACCTTGGCCCCCTAGGTCCTGCTGTTGCTCCCTACTCCCGAACCACAGTCCCAGCCCTCACCAGCCCTGCCAGTGACCCTCATTCCTGACCCGCAACCCCTGCCCCTCCAAGCCCTGCCCTGTCTCACAGCCACCCCAACCCTGCCAGCATGGGCACCAGCCCCTGTGCTGCCTCCTGAGCCATGCAGGACCCTGCTGCCCTCGCAGGGCCACCAACTTCCGTCCCCCACTGGAGGGGCAGGCACCTCCCCACACCCTCCCTTGCCCCGCCTAAAAGGTCCCAAGCCCTGGCCCTCCACCTCTCACCTCCCATACACTTCCTGCCTGCAGCTGCAGGGCTCCACCCATCCCCAGCCAGGTGTATGCTGACCCCGTGCACTGGGATTGTGTACCTCTGCCTCCCATCTCCCTCCCCTGCGCACCCCAGCCCCAAGCAGCTCCTTCCAAAGGCAAACCTGGAAGCCAAATAGAGCAAAATCCTGACCATTTGATAATATTTAAAAAACAAAACAAAACAAAAATAACCTCCCAGTGGAGGTTTGCATGTATGAAGTCCTGGGTTCAATCCCCAGCATCTCCATTTTTTTGGGAAGACAAGAGGCCCCTCCAAACCAGGGGTGGCTCTTCTCTGGACTCTCTCAAGCTTTTCCACATCCTTTTTGAATTGAGGAGCCCAAAACTGGATGCAGTACTCCAGCTGCGGCCTCACCAAGGCCAAGTACAACGGGAGAATGACGTCCTGGGATTTGCTTGAGAAGCATCTATGGATTCAAGCCAGCATTTTGTTTGCTTTACTGGCCGCAGCATCGCATTGAAGGCTGATATTCATCTTGTGCTCAATCATGACCCACAAGTCCCTTTCCTCTGTAGTGCTTACTGCTGAGACTATAAGGGTGCTGCAGGTTTTTCCTCCCAAGGTGGAGAACCTTGCGTTTTTCAGTGTTAAACACCATCAGGGTCTCATCCGCCCCTTTCTTCAGGCTGGCAAGGTCAGCCTGGATCACCGTCCTGAACTCAGGTGTGGATGCTTTGTCCCAGAGTTTGGTATCATCGGCAGACTTGGCCAGTCTGCCTCTGACTCCAGTGTCCACATCATTAATGAAGATGTTGAACAATATGGGTCCAAGGGCACCATGACAATTGACTTCTGTCAACCGCCACCCTCTGGGTCCGACCATGGAGCCAATTCCCCAGACAGCGGATCGTGGTGGACCTGAGGCCCCAGTTGGCCAGTTTCGCCAAAGGGTGATGACTGGATACCAGATCAAAGGCTTTTTTGAAGTCAAGATACGTCAGTCTCCTCTCCCCTGTCCAGGTGATGGGTCATCTGGTTGTAAAAGGAGATAAGGTTGGTCAAGCAAGACCTACCCACAACAAACCTGTGCTGGCTATGCCTCACAATGTTGCCGTCCGCCAGTCTGTTGAGAATGGCCTCTTTAATAATCTTTTCTAAGACCTTCCCCAGGATAGAGGTCAGGATGATGGGCCAAATAAAGTCTGCAGCAGGATAGGACTTGTAAATACACCGCTGCAGAGACTTTTTTGTGCACAGCAGCATACAAATTGACCCGTCGAGCTGGCAGGGGCACAAGGGTGCTTCCATGCTGGGGCTGTCTGGCAGCGAGCCCCGCGCCGAAGCACCCTCATGCCCCAGCAAACCCCTCTGCAGCACATTGAGCCCAGGTGACCCCCTGGCTCCCCTGCCAGCTAGGGCTGCTGTGACTTGGTTCAGCGAGCTGTGATCTGGGGGCGCTTGCAGAGACGCAGCCAGGAGCTATCCACCTTAAGGATGTAGATGCGGTCCGTGTCCTTACAGAGCTGATGTCACTGTGTGCTCTGTCCAGTCGGAAGGCAAGCATTTCCCAGTCACTCACTGAACCAGTCCTGAGGTTTCTTCATGAGGAAGCCTTGATATTTTTGGCACGCCTCCGGATGCCTTTCTTGAAGCTCTTGCTCCTCCTCGAGCGGTCAGTGGTGTCTAGAGCACCGGGGCAGTTGACACGATCCTCTCGGAGGCGCTGCTGGAGGGGATGTCTCTTAGCTGGGTTTTCCGAGCACTTGAGATTGAACCTCTGCTTTCGTTGCTTCTGTTGTAGACATCAGTGTGTGGCCGCACGCATGGATGTGATGGAACGGATCAAACCAGGATCTATCCATCACCTTTGGGGCTGGTCTTCTCCTCGACTTCTTCTCGTGTCCCTCCTGAGAGAGCTGACGACAGGGATTCAGCAGAGTCTGAGGATTGTTCAAATCTGAGCAGGCCGCGACGGGAGCGCTCCTGCGTGCTGGCAGCTGGGAGTCCTGCACTGCCCTGGCCGTAGCTGTGCTGAGGTGGACTTTGCAATGGATCTCACCGCACTCCCAGTTGGCGTCTTTAATCTAA
Organism: Crocodylus siamensis; assembly: GCF_052110815.1. Classification (NCBI taxonomy): domain Eukaryota; kingdom Metazoa; phylum Chordata; order Crocodylia; family Crocodylidae; genus Crocodylus; species Crocodylus siamensis. The sequence goes on from NW_028324556.1 coordinate 36,624, forward strand.
TTCTAGTTAAAAACCAGCAAGTTGTCCACCCTGTTCCATGTAGTCCAGCTCTGCCTTAGTTAAGGAAAGCCAGGAGGTTTATATGTGGGGCCCATGATAACAAATGTATTAACGAGGTCAATTGTCTTGCATTGCCGGGTCCATTTTCCTTGATATCAAAGCTTTCGTGATTCAGGTCTTTCCTCACACTTTTCAGTTCTTTTCCGACACTCCAAGATGGCCTTCCTTGACGTAAGCCGTGGCCTATGGGGGTCATCAAGTTCCTCAAACATCGGTAGTGAACTGAATGTAGACGGTTTTCTGTAGACTCTTTCTTTAGGCTCTTGATGTCGAAGATGGGGAGGAGGGGTATGAGACAGAAGAGACAGGCAAGGAAAGTAGCGTATCTGCAAGTACCTGTCATAGGTTTCAATTGTTCATTCAGTTGTTTTGTGACAATTCGATCATAGAGTGCATGCTTGTTCAGGAAAGGAAACACACGCAGAGCTGGGGACAGGAAAAGAAACTAAGCAGGCCTAGCAGCACTAAAACTCCCAGAATGCTGGGGACAAGTGCTGTCCTTCAATCCAGTTGGGCGCTGTTCATATTATGCTGTGTCCTAGGGTGTGGACAGTCCAGCGTATCACCTGTTGCAAACCGCGGGACTGGATTAGGACACAGTTTTGTATCCCAAGCAGGTGACATGACACTGGCTGTTTAAGGTGCCTTTTCTAGTGCCCTTAATTCCACACGAAGAGGAGCAGAGTTCATCTGAAATAGGCCTGCTCACTCATAATTGCAGCTGAAAAGGCACATATCCTAATACAGGAACCTAATCACACACCTGTCTCAGTTCCAAGTTTATTTCTGTGGTTTACAAATAACCGTCATACGGTCATTGTCTCCGTATGCAAAGGTCCGTGAGGAGGGGCAATTGCCCAACAGGCTAGTGTGCTGCCCCCATCGCCACTCACCCATCACTGTGGGACTTGCTATTGAAGCAAGAGGCCTGTGCACGCCTTCTCTTAATGTGGGGATGAAATGGTGCAACAGCAACCAGACAGTACTTCACAGGAAGGAAACCTGAATCCCGTGTCAAGGAAAACTGCAGAGCACATAAGAGGTCTTCTAAGTTAACTAAATAACCTGCGGCCTACATCTGCCTGTGCCACCATCGTGGCAAGCTTGCTCTCCACTTTGCCAACACGGGTGACCCTGGCAGAAGTACAGAACCAACAGACCATCCTCTTGATTTCAGTGATACCAGGTCAAGCCTCTCTCCATCACATCACATCGAGCTCCATCACATCACATCACAGTTGCGATCCTTGTGAGGATGCCTTGGCAGGACAGGCCTCTGCCTGTAAGGGAGAAAAATAAAGCAGAACAAAAGCCTGCGTGAGTGAAAGCCCCTGCGATTTCCACATCAGGACAAGGAAGACCTTTCTGCAAGGCACTTGGGTGGGCTTGTTCTGTGCAGCTTTCTTCACGTAACCATTGTTACTAGCCAGCGCATTGCAGACTACATGCCCACAGACACTTTGCCCTTCACTCTAAGACCGTGGGAAAGGACCTTGTGGGATTGGTGCTTGCAGGATAGCCTGGAGCAGGCTACTCAGCCAAAGAGAAAAAGAGAAAAACACAAGCTCCTCTCCCACTGCAGCCACAGCCTTCCCAATGTAAGCTTTGGTCACTGCTTAAACAGTGCCCCAGGGTCCCTCCCCAGCCCACTTGAGGGGTCTGCAGGGTGGGACTGGCAGTGGCAGGGCTAACTGCCGTGCCCAAAGCTTGAGGGCTTGAGTTGCAGCGCCCCATTAAGATTGGGACTTCCTCAAACTCCCAAGGCAGCAAAGTGGAGCAAAACTCCCCTTAGGAGACAGCAACACTGCCAGAGGATCAGCCTCACCCCACTGTGCTTGTTCACGCTCTCCAGGATGCTTGGGAAGAGCTGAGACACCGGGACACTCCAGGATCTGGGGCATGTTAGTATGTCAGCATAGGAAGTACTATATTTCTCAAAGTATAACGTACCCCTTTCCAAACAAAAAACCCAATCTTGCTGGCAATCCCACTGCTCATTACAAGCAAGGCATAGGGTGAGAAGAGTTCCTGCCAAAAGCCAAAGAAAAGCAAAAGCAATAGCAAAAGTCCAATCTTCATGTGAGCTAGAGGGTGGGAGCAATGAGTGGGCTCCGACTCCGTACTGTGCTCCCCAGTTAGGTACTACCGGTCACCGTCTTTCTCTCTGCGTTCTGACTTTCAAGAACAAGGTGTATATGACACATGGGTGCGGGCTATATGTGGGGAACTATAATATACACCTTTTATTGCACCATCGCTGCCCTACTTGAATGTCAATTCGTCTGTACTCGAAACTTTCAAAAGGCAAAGACCAGTACCTGAGGGTGAGGCTGGGGATTGTGATGTCACTGGGCACAACAGCTCTGTTGCCACGGCAACCAGGGGTCTCCCTCCCACGTGGGCAAGGTGCCGAGTGCTGGGGCAGTGGGCACCTTTGGCCTGGCCTGGCTTGGGTGTGCTCCCGGCCCGGGACGACTTTAGCCCCGAGCTCTTTGGACGCGTTGTCCGTCCTTGTCCGTGTGCCCCAAGCAGTGACCGCCCTGGCTGGAGGGTCACAGCAGTGACCGCCCTGGTCCAGGCGGTCCAGCCCTCCTGGGCTGTGGGCTGCCCTCCTGTAGCAAGGTGGTGCTTCCAGGGAGAGCACAGCCAACCTCAGCGGGTGCACGTGCCCCTCCATGCACCCGCTCTGCTGACGGCCGCCCCGTGTCTGGGCAGTGACAGGTAAGGGGGACGGCGGGGACGCTGCCCCTCTCCTGCCCCCCCGCGGCCCACAAGCGTCCCGGGGGCAGGCGTCTCGCCACACGCGAATGTCCGCGTGAGACTTCCCTGAGACACGGGACCCAGCGCTGTCCTGGTCCTGGGCACCGGGTCCCAGGGACACCTGACCTGACTCAGTGGCAACGCGTAGGGGCCGGAGAGCGCCGGTGCAGACCCTGGTCGGCCGCGCTCGCTGCTTAAGTGATGGGCAGGGGGCAGGCGGGAGTGACGGTGTCCCCCCGGCAAGCGGTGAGCGATCCCTGCAGCTGCGTCCAGAAGTGGCTGCAGCGATCGGCCGCGGAGGAACGCCCTCCTGGCAGCGATTTTGGCAGCAGGGGGGACCCCTACGCGCTGTGCTGCGAGACTGGTCGCAGGGGGGCACGTGTCCCCCCGACTAAGGCAGCACCAGTTCCCCATGACCTGACTTGATGACATTTCCACCCGCTTCCCAGTCTCGTGGGGCCTTGGGGTTCAGTGGGACCTGACCTTGCAGTTTATACTCACCAAAACGCCCCTTACCTCACAGTTTGAGAAAGGCCTGGCCAAGTGGCTGGTCCCTGTTCCTACTCCTTTTTCTACTTGCTTTTAAAGCCAGGCAAAAGGATCACCAAGCCGTGCCCAGCCTAGGTGGCCCCCACATAAAGCCTGTTTCCTTTTCCAGGTCTGTTGGAAAAAAGACAGGACAGACAAGTCTGCCCCAGGCGAGGAGAACACCTTAAGCTACAGGGGTCACAGCTCCAAATGATGGAGTTTTTTGTAAAAAATCCTCCTCTTCTTTCCTCCACATTTTCACAACCTCAGCCTCGCCCCTGAGCATGTAGCCTATGTCTATCATCTTGACCCACAGACGTGTTGCTCACATGAGATCCTGCCTCACTGACCTCACTTCAGTATTCATTTCCCTCTTGGAATCAGGGTCAGGGTGCTTAAGTATCTGATGCAAGCTTGTGAGACTTCATGGCACTTCTTGTTTCTCGTAGCGATTGCCTGACAGCCGCTGGAGAAGGACAACAGACCCAGTGCAGAGGAGGATTTTTCCTAGACATCACTCAGCTGAGGGTGAGCAGGTAAGGCTCGGGGAACTGGACAAACCACCCTGAGGCTCACATCCTTGTGGAGGTGGCGAGGGTCTCTTCTGATTTCAGGCCCGGGTCCGGCAGGTCAGAAAGAGGTAAAGACTAATTGTGCATCCACAGAAGGCCAGCCTTCAGAGAAACCGTTCCTTCCCGCTCCATATGTAGCAGATAGGAGCTGGGCACGGTCCAGAGGCAACACTCTGAATAGGACAGGATAAGAAATGTTTCTGTTTTAACCTGTGTGTGTTTCGCATCTCTGATTCAGACCGCTTTTTCCTGAACTGTGAACCTAAAGCCACCAAATGGTTCGTGACCCAGGGTCTCCTTCAGAGCCAGGATAGATAAGGCATGGTGCACAGCCCGTGTGGACAGGAACACTGGTTGTCATTAGAGTAAATGTAGCGCCAGAGATATGGATAATGCAGAGCAGGGGAATAGGTCCTTTCCTGGGTAGTGACAGGCATAAAGACACCCCATAGGTAGAAGAGAGGCGGAGAGCAGCAGAGAGGACGCGAACGTCTACCCCGAAGGAGCAGGCGTTCAATTTGGTTTGGAGTGAAGGGCCACAGGGGCATGTCGGGGAGCGACAGGTCTCCTGTGAGTGGGGAAGCACCCAGGGAAAAGGGCAGGAGGAAGGAGAAGTGCAAATTCTAGGAGGGCAAGGGGCTGTCTAAAGGGCTATGGTCCAGCCACCCTAGGGATGTGACCCTGTAGTCCCTTTTCGCCTAGCGGACCTCACACCCAGCGGCTACAGCTCCTAGGAAGCAGCGGAGGCGCCGGAGAAGAGCGTCGGGACCCCGCAGTGCCTGAGCCTCAAGCGGATCGCAGCACACCCGGACGGTCTCTGAGCATCTGCCCAGCAGCGCTCCATCCCCCAGGGCAAGTGAGTGGCCTTCAGCGCGCCCCTGCCGCCTTCACATATTTGCAAATTTGGCTGGAGAATCAAAGCCTCCATGTAGCGACGCAGCCCCTGGGGCTCCCCACGGCCACCTGCAGGGTGTTCGGAAAGATCCCCAAGGGCGGACTCCCAACCCCTCCCCAGGCAGGAACTGCTCCCCAGGCGGAGTGGCGCTGGGAGCCTAAACCTGTGGTGCTGCTGAGCACCCACAGCTCTCATGCACCGGGCTCCACATGTCACTGGTTTGGCGCTCCTGTATCCCAGGCAGAGAGCACGTCCGAGGGGAGGCCTGGACTCCCGGGTTTCAGTCCATCCCAGTCAGGAGCAGGGAGTGGGCTGCAGCAGGGGGAGGGAGCTGCTTGTCCAAACCAACTGAAGGTCTTTGCCCCTGACCACGCAGCTCTCAAAGCCTGAGAGCCCTGGGACCAAAGCTGCTGGGATGGGGAGGGAAAAGCTGAGCGAGCTGCCTGTGTCCTGCACAAGGGAGACTGGCCCAGGTGGCCGGGGAGGGCAGACAGGGGGTTAGGGAGAAGAAGCTTTGATGCCTGGCTCACGACTGCTGCTGCGCCCTGCCAGGATGGACAGGCTGAGGCGGATGCTGAAGCACAGGACGACCAAGGTGTCCCCGGGGGAGGAGGACAGCAGCAGGAGGCCTGGGCCAGAGGAGGAGAGCACCCACTCCACTGGTGCAGTGGAGACGATCAAGACCAGGTGGTGGACATGCCTGCTGTGCTGGAGGAGGACCCCCGCAGCTCCGGGAAGAAAGAGGGAGGAAGGAGAGGAGCCCTCTCGGAAAGTGGGGAGGTGGCCCCCGCTCCGGCTGGACAGGCAGGACCCAGCACAGACAGAGCACCAACCAGGACTGCCATGCAGCTCCCCTCCCAGGGCACCCAGCCACCACGACCTGTGCCCTGAACCCAGGCCCGAGGAGGCGGCCCCCTGCACCATCATGGAGGGGGACGCGGCTTCCCTGGGGCAGGAGGTCAGCAAGCCCTGCCCGAGCCCCAGCCTCAGCTCCAGCTCCTCCCGGGGAGACCTCGACAGCTCCGTGGAGTCTGGGGGCAACTCGCCCTATGGCACCACCATGAAAGGTGAGGAGACAGCCTGGGTGCCAAAAACCTGGGGACAGTGGGCTCGCTCAGCCCAGTCTGTCCATCCCTGGCGGCATGCAGTTGAATCTTAGCCAGGACAAAGGGCCTGAGCCATACATCTCCAGTGATCCCAGGGTCACGGGCACCGTTCCCTGCAGCAGGGCACCGTGAGGCTTGACTTAGGCGCAACCATGGTCGGTGCAGGGGCCGGCACCTGCCGAGGAAGTAGGGACAATCTGGTCCCCTTCAGTCATGGGGGCACGAGGTTGAAAATGCAGAGGAGGAGCACGGGGAGGTGGTGTGTGAGACGTGCTCTGGCACAGGGCTCTAGGCTCCAGAAGGAAGATGAAAGCATCTCTGAGCCCCCTGCGCCCCTTCACACCCGCCAAGCTGCAGCAGGAGTCACCCTCTCCCCTTTTCCTCCCTTGTGAAGTGATTCCCTACCGGCCAGGCGAGGAGGCGGAGGAAGAGCAGGAGGGTGAAGACCTGATGCTGCTGGAGGAAGAAGCCCTCAGAGACATCATACTGCACCTCCAGGGCCAAGGAAAGGTAGGGAAGTCCCCTAAGGGAACTGGCACCCGGCCCACCCTTGACTCCCATCACGGCTGCTGCCTCTGCTTCTCACTCTGCTTCCCCAGCACGAGACCAGTGCAAGGAAAGCGGGGCATCCAAGGGGTCTTCGTCCCACATTTGATTAGGGGAGGACGGGAAGGTCCCTGGCCAACACGCTGTCTTTCCTCCTATCCCGTGCTGGGGGGATGCAGGACAAGGAGAACGGAGAGCGCTTCCTTCTCGCCATCCCCACACTCTGCAGAGCCACCAAGCAGAGGGGAGAGGACACCCTGGAGCCGGAGATCTGCAAAGTGGTCCTGCTACAGAAGATCATGGTGAGCTTGGCCAAGCACTGGGCACCGTGGGGAGTGGAGAGAGAAGGGATAGGGGCTCCCAAGGCCAGGAAGGCAGGGAGCGCCCAGGGGAGGGCAGGCATGCCTGGGCGGTGATGTGGGAGAGCAGGGAAGGGAGCTGCTGGGCTAAAGCCATACAGGCCAGTGGGCGAATCCTGCATCTGGGTGGGATCAGGGCGTGAGCGGTTGGGTGCAGGGGTTTGTGTGAGAGGGAGCTGGAAGGGGAGGGCTGGCCATGTTGGGTGTGTGGGTGCGAGGGAAATGTGGGAGGGGTCCTGCCATAGCGAGCAGGATCCAGCTGCCTGTGCCTGGAGCGCTGGGGGGTCTCCCCTGCAGGACGGGCCTGTGGCCTGTGGGGCCCTAATCTCACATGGGCCTTTGGGGCTCCCAGGGCCTGATGGAGACAGAGACACAGGATGAAGAGCCAAACAGGATCCTGTGCAACAGCATAGCTGCCATCTGCAGCCTCAGGTACTGGCGTCCCTGCCCAACACTTCCAGCCCTGATATTGGCTCTGGCCTTGCTCCGAGTTACTCGCTCACCCCACCCACATCACAGGCCATTTTGCAATAGAGCAGGGGCATCACTATCTGCTGGCTGGGGAGGCATTTCCCTCCAGGGGTGGCGGGACGTCCTTGAGGACAGGATAGCTGTGGGGCTCTTGCAGGAGGGCAGCAGGGTCACGGGGCAGTGGGAGAGGGGGCTCTATTGCAGCCCTTGTACGGGTGGGCTGGGAGACGTCAGCCGGTTCGTAACCACCTGTCAGCTCCTGCTTCCACTCTTGCCAACTGGTGCCGACTCCACCACCCCTGTCCAGCCCAGGGCAGTGCCCCCACCAGCCCCACAGAGCCCAGGCTCACACAGGCGCCTCTCTCCTGACAGCGAGCTGAAGCCAGCCCTGGAGCCAGCCATGGAGTCGTGCCTGCTGCAGACCACCCTGAAGATCTGCCTGACGTCCGCAACACCAAACAGCCTTTATGTCAGGGTCAGTCCTCCTCCCCCTACACAGTCCTGCTGCCATTGCCTGGCAGGTGCAGCCCCAGGCCGCATGGTACTCAGCCTTGGCTATCCTTCCCCTGCAGACCAAAGAGCAGAAGCACATGGAGGACCTGGAGGCCATGCTGAGGAGCCTGATGGCCACCAAACCCAGCTTGGGCAGGCTGCAGTTCCTTTGGGAGGTGAGCACGGCGCGGAGGAGCTGGGCTCCGGGGAGGGACGGCCTCAGTGCCCTGTGAGCTGCCCAAGCTTGTCCTCGGGGATGCATCCCTGCCCTGTCAGGAGACAGACAGCTTTGTCCCGAGGGATCAGCATTGTCTGCACCAGGCCTGGAGAGCCCTTTTCAGACCCTTGGACCGTGCGGCAGATCCTCCAACCTGCAGGATAGCCCTGAGGCAGAGCAAGGGCATGGGCTTGTGGGCACTGCAGGGGCAGTGGCCATTGACCTGGTTTCTCCCACAGCACCTGACATCCTGGCTGCAGTCTCCCAATGCCATAGCCAGGGCAAAGGCCATGAGGAGCAGCAGCGCCCTTCTCCGCTTTGCTGCTTCTCTCCTCCCGCGGTTTGAGGTAGGGGGTTCCTGGGCGCAGGGGTGCCTCCTGGGACTTTTGAGGCTGCCATGTGCTCGCCCTGCTCCGGGCAGTGTCACATTTGGTGCTGGTCGTCCTGGAGCAGCAGGGCAGGCAGACCTCCAGGGAACCAGCTCGAGTCCCTCGGCTCCAGGCTGTGAGGGGAACAGAGGGCTTGAATGCTCTGGCACTACCTGTTCTGGCCTGACCTATCCTGCGGCATGGGGCAGCAGGAGGAGATGGACAGAGACACCCAGGCTGGGGAAGAGTGTGTGTGATGCAAGGTACGATGCAGACGCATTCCCTTCCCCTCTCCCCCTTGTTAGGACTCGCCTGACATGCCCCAGATGGGTGACACCGCGGCCCAGCTGTGTCTGTCCCTCAGCCACCCAGCAGCAGACATCAGCTGCCAGGCCAGGGAGGGCATCTACCTGCTCGCCCAAATCTTGCTGCACCACAAGGGTAAGGAAGCCCAGCCAGGGTGCAAGACCCCTATGGAAACAATCCTTCTGTCCACACACTGATCCCAGCTCGGGGACAAGAAGCTTCCCCTGCCAATGGTTGCCCACACCCAGATTAGTGTGCAAATGGACACCAGCCCTTTTACTCCAGAGCCCAGCTGGGTCGCAGGCTAGGAAAATCACCATGTTCAGGGTCTGCCCTCAAAAGTGGGGAAAGGAAAAAAGTGCTGGGAGAGACATGGAGGGAAAGAGTCCCCGCTGGGCAGGGGCAGGGGCAGGGGCAGGGGCACATACCACAAGAAAGAGGCTGGGAATTTGCCAGGGAAGTACCTTGGAGCAGCGCTTGTCTGGAAGGGGTGCGTGCATTTCTGCTGTTTGACCCTGTCTAAACCAGGCAGCCAGTCCCAGCGCCCCCACAACATAAAGGACACAGGATACCTAGGGAGCTTGGATGAGCACTTACGACTCAGGACGACGAAACCCTGCCAGGGCCCTGAGCACGCTGTGCCATGCGGCAGCGCTGGCTCCACTGGGCAGACACCAAGCACTGAGGCCACAATGCCGGCTCTGAGTAAGATCTTTCTGTCTGTCCTAGGGCAAGACACACAGGAGGCAGAGGGGCTTCTCCACGTAAGCCGGGAACAGCACAGCCAGGTCCAGAGCTACATGGACCTGGCTCAAGTCGGGGAGGTAAGGATGCTCTGCCCAGCCCTGGCAAAGCTGTGTGTCCTTGCACTGGCTGTGTCCAGGGCTGTGGAGAAAGGCCTGCTGCTTCTCTGCAGCTCCCACGGTTTCCTACTACTGCCCTGGTGAGGAGCTAGCTTGGTCACGGAGCCCGGCTCTGGGATTTGCAAACACTTTCTGTCCCCTTGGTTTCAGGTGCTTCAAAAGATCTTATCAGAGGGGCAAAGGAGATGTTTCGTGCAGAGGGCTCTTGCAGGGGTCCTGGACATCAACATGTGTGTCAGCCGTGCTGCGCTGATCCTCCTCTACGCCATGCTGGGGGAAGCCGGCCAGCTGATCGGGGACAAGGTAAGCAGAGGGTTGGGATCAGGGAGTGGGTGCAGGGGCATAGGGCCCCTCACTTCTTGGCCACTTCATCCCACGGACACTTAACTCAATCCCATAAGTGTGAAAGCAAACGGGAACCCTGGCAAGTGCCTTTGAGAAAGGAGTTAGTTTGGCTGTATGCTCAGGATGGCACCAGCGTGTCCCTTGCACAAATACGGCTCCTTCAGCTGCGTGTCTCTAGCCAGGACCTATGACCACATGTACAACTCCATCAGGAGAAGCTGCCACTGCCTAGGTTGAGGGCCTTTGTGGCCCCAGGTCACCACAAGTGGCCCCGGGCTATGGAGTCATAGAAGAGTAAGCCCCCCAGGCACTCGTCTAGGTCAACCCCTGCTCCAAGAAGGATCCTCCCTGTCTCAAGCAGCCTGAGAGAGTCTGTCTTAGACGTTGTGCTTGATCCAGCTCTTAGAGACGGGGAGGAGCTGCTGTTTCCTGGTGCTGTGACACTGCTGTGGCTGCCACCTCCCAGAGGGTAATGAGTCTCTCCCTGGTTCTTGTCCCTTCACAGGAGGAAGAAATCCCTGCCAGGGTCATGAGGAAGCTGCTGGTCATGAAGGGCTTCAAACAGCTGCCCAGAGAGCTGCAAGGCCACAGCTTGCTGGCAAGCTCCTCCAGGACCCCCTCCCCTCTGCAGCAGCCCAACGTCCCTTCTGCAGGTACCGTTCCCTCCTCTGCCCCTGCAGATCAGAGACCTGTGAAAAGACAGACGGAGCCTCAGGGCACCGACACAGACCTTCGCCCTTTGGTGTGTGGGGAGTTGTCCCCTCTGTCCCCAAGGACACCTGGCCTGGTATCAGCTCTCCACTGGGCCCCATTCCCTTCTCCTCCTGCCATTGCCAGGACCCATTTCCTCCCCCCCGCCCTACACGCCAGGCAGTGAGTGTTCATCTCCCCATGGAGGAATTGGCCATAAAACAGGTCTCCCACATCCTATGACTGCTGAAACCATTTAGGCATTTAACTAGGCCTCAAGCACAGGGCAGCCATACAGCCCATCACCTTTAAGTCTTCTGTTTAGAAGACTTAAATTCACCAACACGCATCTCTGATCACCCTTTGCTTTTTCTCATCTCTGATGGTGACAGCTTCAACCACCAGCGAGGCTGACAGCACCTCCCTGAGCAAAGGCACCATCCAGAGCCCCCCAGGCAGCAAGACGCCCACAGAGGGAACCTCCATCCCGGAACCAGCCACCACGCTAGGGTCATCGACTCCTTCTGATTGCCCCTCTGCTTGGGGGCTGGAGGGCAGTGTGCTGTTGAAAGGTGGAGGCAATCATCCAAGAAGCAGTCACCCTTAGCTAAACATGGGGTGTGCACTGGGCCCCATTACAAGAACTGATCTCCTCTTGAAAACCATGTGCAGAGCAGAAGGGAGGCTGTAGCTTCTGCAGGTGAGAGCTCTGAGGGTGGGAAGGGGGCAATCTTTGTGAATCGGTCTCCGTGACAGGGGGACTAGGGTGTACCTGTTCCACTAAGAGGAAAAGCTGCCTGAGAAGCAGCTTCCAGGTGAGGGGCAGGGGAGGCGCTCTCTGGTGGTGTTTCTGCGCTGGCCGCCTGGCCCAGAGCTGACCGTCAGGACTCTAAAGCCTGCCCCGTGAGCCTGTATGGGGCCCCACCCCCACCCAGGACCAGACCTCAGTGCTGCACATGCCAGACCAAGCCCACTGCCCAGCCCTGGCCCAAGCCAGAATCAGGTCCCGACCGACAATGTCCATGCACCAACTGCAGAGAAGGACCTGGGCATTACCATAACCTGAATATGAGTGCAATGTGCTCTCGTTGCCAAAAATGCCACTACCAAACCAGTGTGCATTGACAGGAGTGTCCCTTGCAACTCAAAGGAAGTCATTTTTCTGCTCTATGTGGCCCTGGGGAGGCCTCACGTGGACTAGTGTCCAGCGCCGCACCCCTGTAACAGGGGCCTTACCTCTGTTATGCAGGGTGGAAGCGGCAGGGAGGCAAACTGCAGAGCTGTAAGCCTGCTCCTTAGAAAGGAGCCCTTCCTGTGCCCAGTCAGGGAAGGGGGCCTGGCTACAGGAAGGTGTGGGGCCAAGCAGGGAATTGAAACAGAGCGTGTGAGCTGAGGAGTCAGATCTGAGCCCGGCCAGGCTCAAGGATCGAGCTGTGCAGGGACTGCAGGACAGAGTGCCCCACCCAATGCGTTTGGTTGTTTCTTTTGTTAGCCGTGACCCATGGGAGCCTACCTAAGATGCCTAGAGGCTGTAGCTTCTGCAGGCGAGAGCTGGCCTGAGGTGTGGGAAGGGGGCAATCCCTTGTGAATCGGTCTCTGTGAGCCAGGGGACTAGGGTGCACCTGTTCCATTAAGAAGAAAAGCTGCCTGAGAAGCAGCTTCCAGGTGAGGGGCGGGGGAGGCGCTCTCTGGTGGAGCTGGAGGGTTGGTGGATCACAGCATCAAACACGTGTCAGCAACACAGCCCGACTGTACAAGAGGCTCTGTAGTGTACTCACTGCCGGTTATGTCTCACTGAGAGCGTTTGAAGTTCTGGCTTCCACCTTTCAGACAGAAAATCGGGGAAGGTGTAAAGGCTCCAGAAGGGGGAGACAAAAGAGCGAGAAAGGGGTTGGAAAGTAAGCCCTGCGAGGAAAAGTTGAGAGAACGAGACATATTTAGCTTGGACAAGAGTGCTGCTCACAGACTCAACACACAAAGATGGCGCATTACTTCAAAGTCCACGTGCCCCTGCGCCAAGCCCAGCACATGCCCAGAAGAGATGGCACATTAGTCGGACCCAGATCGCCCAACGTCTGGACCGATCCCGTGCTTCAGCAGTGCTGTTTTGGCACCTTGAATTCATTCCCGATTGAATCAGAATCAGCTTTAGATAGAAGTGCCAAAAAGCCACACTGAAGCCTGGGAGCCACACAGACACTGGGGAGCCAGGTCAAACTAACGCTCTGCCTCTTCCAGTAAAGCACGTTTTCTTTTTCTTTCATGCCTGCCAGCAGCCAAGGTGATTAATGGCTCATAAGACAGTCTTCAAATACCTGAAAGGCTGCCATAAAGAGGGGAACACCCATTCTGCCTTGGCTCAGAGGGCAAGACACAGAGCAAAAGTGTGTGAACCCTGAGACTGCAGCAGGCAGCCTGCATCCACCCCCAGCCTTGGAGACACAGTCTTTGGGGACATGTACCCCGCCATACCCCACCCTGGGGAATGCACACACCAACAGGGCACTGCCCGGGGCTCCACCTACTCCATGTACGACACATGCATGTGGCCCCCGTGCATCCTGCTCCTGGCAGCCCTTTGCAGGCTGGAACGCTGCCAGCCGACAAAAAGAGAGTTAACCCACCATTTCCCACGGGGAGGGCAGCAGCAGCAGCAGCAGCAACTTGGGGATCCCATTCCAGGACTGTCCCACCTAATTAGGGAGGGGTGGGAAGCCTAGCCCAGCTCCACTGGACAGATACCCCAAGCCCTCTGCCCCACACCCATGGCTGGGGGTGGAACCCGTGTGGGCTGGGTGACTAGGATAAGGCTGCTGCCAGGGGGGAACTGCAGTCAGGAGCAGGAAGGCAGGTGGGACCAGGGGCTGTGATTATGGGGCAGTGACCGCATTGGACTGGGGCCGAGCTGCTGCCCACCCTGCAACCAGCACCCAGTTCACAGGCAAGGATGGGAGGAGGGGATTGTGGCCCTTCCCCAGGCCCTGGGCCCATGCTCTCACAACCCATGACCCTGACCCCAGCCCCAGCCCCTCCTGCCCTCCCACTCCCAGATGCACATCCCCACCCACCTGCTCAGCCAGGTGCCCTGCTAACTCTGGGGGGACTGCCTTCAGCCCCAACACGCCCTAGGAGGCAAAGGAGCAACTGCCCTAGGGGAGAGAGAGAAAGGCAGGGGAGAAGGGCAAAGTGCATACAGCTCCGGCAGGCTTCCTGCAAGTGGGCAAAATACAAGGCACCTGGTGTCCCTCTGCTTCCTCCAGTTCGTTACAACAAGAGGGAGGAAGGAATGACTGACAAGCACAACAGGAGCAAGGGCTAGGAGAGAACGCAGGAGGCTGGAACAAGCGAGACGAGGCCAAGAGGGAGAGGGAACGAGCCGCTTCCTTTCCAGCAGTAGGATGGGGAAGTCAGCTGGGAAAGTGAGACAGTGCAGGAACAGGACTTGCCGAGGACGGTCCACCTGGAAGCCAATCGGAAGAGCCGTTTTTCAAATGCAGCATTTATTCTAGTAGAGGGGATGCTTCCACCTGGTACAAGACTGCTTCAAGAGGACTCCTTCCCTCCCTGCAACAACTTGATGGAAGCACTCGGTCTCTCCCGAGCATGTTCACCCAGTGAGCAACACTAAGCCAGCAGACCCAGTCACAATGCCGGCAAGCTACTTGGAGCAGAAGAAACCTTGAATCAGGAGGCAACTAACAGGTCAATTGGTACAGCAGGATTAGAGCCATCCAGGGAAGGGCAGCCCTTCCTGGGCTTCCCAGGTGAATACCCAGCTCAGGGGGGAGGACAAAAGACTTGGCCATCAGAAGGACGGTGATGAGACTAGCCCACCTTCACAGCCCAAATCAAATCCCTTGGAGAGGGACAGGGCCCCTTTACTAGCTGTGGCCCAAAAGCTCATTGCTTCAGGGCTCCACCTTCCCTTCCCCTGCAGGCTCCTCCACCTGCTCTGCAGAGCCTCCAGCAGGAGCAAATGGCCCCACGATCCAGGCGAGGGGGATGTCCTTCATCACACACTCCAGCAGCTTGTCCAGGCACTCCTGGGCCTTGGCCAGCTTCTCCCGGCTCTGGCTCAGGAGCTCCTCAGGCAGCTCCTGGAAGGACGGGGCACTGGAGAAGGCAGCCTGAAGCTCCCCCAGGTGCCGGCAGCCCCGCTGGACCTGCTCCTGCACACTGCTTGGCAGCCCCTGGATACTGGCCGTCAGGCTCTGCCAGGCATCGTGCTCATGCTGGAGGAGGGTCTGGGCAGTGGACAGAGCCTGGGAGCCCATCTCCTGCAGGGAGAGACAAGGAAGTGGGGAGTGAAAGGAGGCTCCCCAAGGGCAAGACTTGCTCCAGGGCATAGCCAGGCTGCTCCAGAGGAGGGGCACAGTCCTACCTCCGGCCGTGGGGTGCTGTCCCCCTCATGGCTTCCTGGCTGGCCCTGGCGCCACTCCAGCCACAGCTGCTGCAGCTTCTCCTGGCTGTCATGCACCGTCTGATCCCCAGCCTGCTTGGCAGAGCCAATCTAGGGCACACAAGATCACATTACAAGGCAGCACAGTGCCAACACCCCCAGCATCCTCCTCCACTTAGGCAATCACAGATGCCTTCTGGAGCCCGTGGTACAGGAGCAGAGATACCACCCAGCCCCACAGGAAGCAGGCCCTGGAGACTTAGGTTCTCAGGCAAGCTGAAGGCTAGGGAAGGAGGGAGCACTTGATCCCATGCCCAGATGGGGGTGTGGTGTAGGGAGGGGACACCTGCACCATCAGGTTCCTTTTGGACACAAACCCTGCACACTCAGCCCCTGCTGGCACTCTTCTCCAGGTGCACACCCAGGCAGGCCAGCTCCTGTAATGCCCTGACCCCCAGGAGGAAGAAGGGGTGCTGCAGGAAGGGAGGCCCTACCAGGTCCACAGCTTGCTGCAGTTGGACCAGGGCCTCCAGGGTGCTCTGCCTGGCACGCCTCATCTTGCCCAGGGAGTGCTGGTAGGCTCGCTGCTGCAGGCCGCCCGAGAGGGAGCCCAGGCACACGTAATAGCTCTGCTGCTGCTTCTGCTGCTCCAGCCCAGCCACCTCTGCCCCTTGCACAGCGGCAGCAAGGGCAGCTGGAAGAAAGCAGGGGAAACCACCCCATCAGTGGGGACCAGGCAGGACCTGCAGACTCGGGCATCAGCCCAGGCAGGGGGAGTCAGGGCCCCTGAGGAAGCTTGTGGGGACAGTGAACCCAGGGGAAAGCAAGTATGGCACAGCTGCCTTGCACTAGCGGGAGCAGGGCTCAGCTAGGGGTTAAGGGTCGTCTCCAAAGCCTGGCACAGCCTCCCTGCCCCCAGATGTTGGGGACCCCTCCACCCCAGTGAAACCATCTGACTCCAACCAAGCCCTATGAAGGGCCTTGCATAGTGTCATCCTGCCTGTGGGACCCTCAGAGGGCTTGGCTAGCAGCCTCTGAACCACAAGTGCCTCCGGGCTCTGCTCACCACGTCATGACTGGAGCTGGGGCACCCTGGACCAGGACACCCCTGCCCAGTGGTTGTGGCCACTTCGTGCTGCACTAACCCAACTGTACTGCTCCAAAGAGCAGTAAAGCAGTGGTTGCCTCTTCCTGCGCAGCTTCTTGGCTATGCAGCACAGCTTCCAGAGGTCACTCTCTCGGAGCCAAGGAGAACAGGCTGGAATCCATCCAGCCCCTCGCTCGACTCCAGTCCCCCCATTAGTGCCAGGAGCAGCCAAAAAGAGATGCCCCAGGACTGGGGAAGGCTCTTCCAAACTATGAAGTTCAGTAGCTTGAGTAGGTGTGTAACATGTAATAAAAAGACAGCAGAATTTATTAGTGCTCCAAATCCTTCTGAGATTTGCTGTGGATTCACATAAGGGCTTCACTTTAAAGAAGCTGTTCGGGTTTGGTTTAGCACATCCTTCTGCCCATTGAACTAGTCATTGCTATGCAGCTCCCTGGCCTGAGACAGGCAGGGACCCCAGGAAGGGGGAGCACATGAGGTGCTCCAGCAGGCTGCAGAGAGGCTGCTCCTGCCAGGGGAAACACCATGGATCTGGGTCCATGTACGCAGTTTTCCTTAAGCGTTTCTGGGGATAACTGTTCCTCTGGCATGGTTTAGTACCCGCTGAGGTGTTGGAGTTTAAAGCCCACTGTATGGAAATGGGAGGCTCCACTCTCACTTGCTTCTGAGGCTATATGACTGACGGCAGGCAAAATTTCAGGTCATCTGAACCCCAAGTCTCCAGGAGGATGAGTGGTTGAATGATCACCTGTCTAGGAGAACTGCCAAAAGACTTTGGAAATATCTGAAGCCCTTGGTAGGGCCTCAAATAAAATGTGCCTCAAAGACTGCTAAAGTGGTATGGCTTTTTGCAACACCTAGGCAGCGTTGCAGTCGCTCTTCTCATGCTAAAGGCTTCTTGCCATTTTTGTTGGGATCTTTCTGCTCTGTAAAGACATGGACCGCATCTACATCCTTAAGGCGGATACCTCCTGGCTGCGTCTCTGCAAGTGCGCCCAGATCACAGCGCGCTGAGCCAAGTCACAGCAGCCCTAGCTGGCAGGGGAGCCAGGGGGTCACCTGGGCTCAGCGTGCTGCAGAGGGGTTGTCTGGGGCACGAGGGTGCTTCGGCGCGGGGCTCGCTGCCAGACAGCCCCAGCATGGAAGAAGCACCCTCGTGCCCCTGCCAACTCGACAGGTCAATTTGTATGCTGCTGTGCACAAAAAAAGGCTCTGCAGCATTATATTTACAAGTCCTACCTTACTGCAGACTTTATTAGTTGTGTGCTCTCTAATAGATGTGTGCACATTCTGTGCAGCTCATTAGGCAAGTGCACAGTAAACATGTCGTGTAGATGTGTCTGATGCCCCCAAAATCCTCCCATATGGGGAGCAGGGCCAGTGTTGAGTTGTGATGACCTCCTGATGGCAGCTGGGAAGAGCCTCTGTCCGCTTCTCTCAGGCTACTCGCATCCAGCCGCTTCCAAGGCACATAATGGAGCTGGTTTATTGAGCTGCTGCAAAAGGTGAATCCATAGGCATTGCAGAGGGGTGCAGAGACCAATAACAAAGAACAGATAACTATAAGCTTCAGGCCAGTCCTTGCCTGGGCGCACGGGAAGATGTTGAGGCTCCCTGCGGATCCCTTGGTCAGGCTCAGCATGTGCCGAGAGCTCTGGGATCTCAACAATTTAGGATATTTTAGGGCAGTAAGACGTGGACTCACCTGGCAGGATGGTGAGAAGAGAGAGCAGCTTCTCCCAGGACTGCACTGTGCTGGTCTGCAGGGGTGGTACGTGCCCCAACCCTTAGACACCCTCTCCCGACCCCATCCTTGTGGGACCAGAGGGTGACAGCAGTTATCAGGTGTTTGTGGCTTTGAATTTGCCTCTCTTGATAAGGCAAGTGGGGATCATAGAATCATAGAAGTTGGGTGGGAAGGGACCTTGTAGATCTTCAAGCCCGACCCCCCGCCTGGGCACGAGAAAAACTGGGCTCAAATGACTCCAGCCAGGTAGGCATCTAGCCTCTTCTTAAAGACCCCCAGGGTAGGAGCCAGCACCACTTCCCTTGGAAGTTGGTTCCAGATTCTAGCCGCCCTGACTGTGAAGTAGTTCTTGCGGATGTCTAATCTAAACCTACTCTCCGACAACTTGTGGCTGTTATTCCTTGTTATGCCCGGGGGCGCTAGGGGAAACAAGGTCTCTCCCAAACCGTTCTGATCCCCCCTAATGGGTTTATAGACGGCCACCAGGTCCCCTCCCCATCTTCTCTTGTGAAGGCTGAACAGGTTCAGGCCCCACAGTCTCTCATTGTAGGGTCTGCCCTGTTGTCCCCAGATCATGCGGGTGGCCCTCCTCTGGACCCTCTCAATGTTTTCCACATCCCTCCTGAAGTGGGGCGCACAGAACTGGATGCAGTACTCCAGCTGCGGCCTGACCAGTGTCGCGTAGAGGGCGAGGATCACCTCCTTGGCCCTGCTAGAGATGCACCTGTGGATGCACGACAAGGTCCGGTTCTCCCTTCCAATCGTGATCTCGCATTGTCGGCCCATGTTCATCTTGGAGTCAATAATGATAAGGCAATGGCAGTTGCGCAGATTGGAGATAAAGGCAGTGGGGATAAGGCACTAGCACTGGCAGAAATTGAGGAAAAAGGCAGTGTGAACGAGGCAATAGCAGTGGCAGAGATTGGGGGAAAAGGCAGTAGGGATGAGGCAATAGCAGTGGCAGGACTTTGGGAAAATGTAATGGGGATAAGGCAATAGCAGTGGCAGAGATCGGGGAAAAAAGCAGTGGATATGAAGCATTAGCTGTGGCAGAGATCGGGGGAAAAGGCAGTGGGGATGAGGCAATAGCAAAGAAACGGGTTTGCAGGCCGACAGGAGCTCAGGACGGCTGGAGACGCAGGAGCATGGGACAGGGGCTGGAGGTGGTGGTGAGCCAGAAGCAGGAGAGGGGGAAATGAGGCAGAAGTTAGAGGGTGAGGAGCAGGGATTGGAGCGGGGCCAGAACTGTAATAAAGCAAAACCCAACTCAGGGTCCACATACCAGCTTTCTTAAGTGAACGCTGTACCGTACCGCTTGGTTCCCACACACACTCCCACGAGCCCTCCCACACACTCACACAACGGCAGCAGGAGAAAGAGACTCGGTGGAAGAGCTGGCGTCCAGGTAGGGAAGAGAAACAGAGTCCAAGTCCTTGGCTGAAGAGAGGGTGGGGGCGATAGCTACCTATCCAGGCGCGGTGGGGGTCCTCCATGGCCAGTCGGGGTCTTTGCCCAGCAGGCGTTGTCCAGAGGGGTCCCCGGCAGGGCCTCTGGGCTGATGGGCAGCGTGATGTGGAGCAGGTCTGCTGCAGGTGAAGAAGGCGTCCCAAGGAGTCAGTCTTCACTGGCAAGCTTAGAGGTGAAAGGCTTGCAACGACCAAAGGTCACGAAAGCCAAGGGCGACTAACTCAGTGCGGCCGTGGGCCGGCGGGTTTCAAGGCGCGGAACAGCTTGGCGCACTCGGAAACCGGCAAGCTTACAAGCAAAATATTGCACTTGGTTGTAGCCTGTCCTAAAGTGATAGGCTTCATGTGGGGAAGCTGTGTGGTTTGGTGACCAGCTGTGTGGTTTAGGCCAGGAAGGGTGGAAGTCCAGGCTCAGTGACAGGCTTAGTGTGGAGCAGTTTGTGTGGGCTTGTGACCACCAAGCTTAGAAAAAGAAGCTCGGCACGGGGCAAAACCAGCAAGCTCAGGGCAGGTTGAATTGGGAAGTTGTCAGGAGAGAGAGAGGTGAGTGGCTTGAGGCCAACAGCCTGGAAAAGAGTAGAAGTGGATGTGGTTTATAACTCAGAGGTTTTAGGGAGTATCGGGACCAGACGTCGGTAGAGAAGCGAACCCTGTGGAAACAATGGGGCCAAGAAAAAGGTACCCGTCCCTGGAGTCTGAGTGCCTTCCAGGGACATGACAGCTTAAAGCAGGCTTATACGGCATTTACTGTTGTGGTTACTGCCATCAAACCAAAAGTAACTAAGAAGTAAAGGAAAACAGAAGCCGTTTTAATTTTCTGGAAGGCTGCAAAGTACTATACACATTTAGCTCAGAATCAAAGGGAGCTGAAATATATATATATTTAGAAAAAGAAGGTATTGAAGAAAAAAGGTTGATACATATAAAGTACAGTTCTCTGGTATAGCTGCAGAAGAAGTACAGATTGCTACAGTCTTATGAGGCACAGAGACAGTAAATCTGCCAAGAAAAGGAAACCACTATGCTGTGGGCAAGTTGATTAATTCATGTAAAAAAAGGTATGAATCCAAAAGATTTTGCAGCATTTCCCCATAATGTATAGAGTAGATTAGTGACACTCAGGGTTAAAACTAAACCTGTTTTTCCCCAGAAAAGTTCCCTTTAGAAAAAGACAGAGAACAATGAAAACAGTAAGGCAGCTACTATACGAAAAGAAATCTAAAAATGTGTTTAAAATGAAAAGGGCAGTAAAAAAACCCAATAATTTAAATGCAAGATGGGGCAAGAGAAGAGTAAAAATGAAACTAGAGAAAAAAAGAAAACAATCTGCTCTAAATTGTAACCGAATTTCAGAATAACTGAGATCCTGCTGTAGTTAAGTATAATGCCTTCTCTTGCTGGTTCGATAGCAAGTCAGTAGCACAGAAGACTAAGTCTGTCCTAAAAACAATGTAAATGTCTAGAACAAAAATGAAGCCTAAAAACATGGGCCACATTACAGAAATCATTAAGCTATTTATGTAAACCAGAGAGTGTAAACAGTGTTATGTGCTTGCTCTGTGCCTGTCGTGTAAGGCAGAGACTGTCAAAAGTATGAAGGTGTGCGGTCTTATCGGTAACGGGATAAAATAGATCTAAAACCAGCGTGGGTATAGCCTAAATTTTCTTTAAAAAAAAGTGTTAGGAGCTATTAAAGGTTTTGCTGCTATTGAGTAATTAATCAATTTTATCCTAATTCAGTATGTTAGTGTGTGTCTGTGTGTGTCTGTGTATGTGTGTGTATACACAGACACACACACACACAGAGGAGAAAAGATTGACATCATATATCTCCACTTCAGAAAAGCTTTCCATCTGGTATCCCACGATGGTCTTATAGGAAAACTGGCCAATTGCAGCCTCGGCTGCATCACAGTCCACTGGCTGGGGAATTGGCTTCGTGGCCGGATGCAGAGAGTGGTAGTTGATGGAAGTTAATCATTGCGGTGCGCCCTGACAATACTTTGGTCGGGGATGCCTGGGAGAATCACCCAGTGCCACAGAGTTATAGAGTGGGGTGGCCCAACAAGGACTTGCATCTCTAATCCCAGGCCAAAAAACAGGTTCAGGTCCCATAACCTCTCCTCGTAGGGCCTGCCCTGCTGCCCCCTGACCGTGCCAGTGGCCCTCCTCTGGACCCTCTCGATGCTGTCCACATCCCTCCTGAAGTGCGGTGGCCAGAACTGGACGCAGTGCTCCAGCTGCTGCCTGACCAGTGTCGCAGAGGGGGAGGATCACCTCCTTGGACGTGCTTGTGATGCAGATCTAGTTGTAGCCTTTCCCTCGCCTCTAGAGTGTCCACTTCTCCCCACATCTTAGTGTCATCCGTGCATTTGAACAAGGTGCTTTTCACTCTCTTGTCCAAGTCACTCATGAAGATGTTGAACAGTGCCGGACCAAGAACCGAGCCCTGGGGAGCCCCACTGCCCACTGTGGCAGGCCAGTAGGGGGCGCTCCTGCGTTGAGCCGCCCACCTCCCTGCGCCTGCCCGCCTTCCAGGCTCCGAATGCCTCCCTAGGGGCGCCTTATGCTTGGCCGACCCCTCTCCCGGAGCACACTCAATAGTCTGGGGGTAACGTCGCGCCACCACCCCGAGAAGGGACTGTCTCGGCCCTGTGTCCTCGGGGAAACACAGGCCTAAGAGTCCAACGGGTACTCGACCCGGTACAGGCACTTGGGGCACTTCCCCAAGTCAGGGGGCAAAAAGTAAAGTCTCCCTTAGTCCGCAGACCTAAGGGGTCTCTTAGGCGTAATTTAGACCCACCCCTCAATAAGTCTCCCACACCAGTCAAAAAGGAGAACTTTATTCTACAAGGGGTATGGTAAACTAGGGTACAGGGTTGAGCAATATCTTAGAAATCCTAAAGAGCAAACAGTCTGGCTGAGGTAGCCTTTCGATCACGCATCTGTGTTACTGCCAGCTAGATATCTAATCAGATCTCAAGTAGCTTACTCCCAAGCATCTTCCAGAGGCAGGTTGAGTTTCCCCTCTGGAGTCTGGGGGTGAGAGAGAGAGCTAGGTCCCGATGGCAAGGCTCCTCTGTCTCCCCTGCTTTGCTGCTGCTTCACCTCATGGCCGAAGAGAGAGAGCCTCCCTCCCCCCACAACCTATACAGCCCCTGTGACCTCATTCACCTGGGCCAGTGGAGGTCAGCCCCAGTTGGCTGTCAGCCAACCAATTTGAAATACATCACCTGTTACCGGGCAGACTCCAGCCCACCAGGTAGCTGCCCCTCACCCAGGTGGCGGATGCCAGTCACGTAGGCAGAGGGAGCAGGTCCCCCCCTCCCTCAGGAATGCAGCCAGCTCAGGTTACCTGAAGAGACAGGCTGAGGTGTGAATCCCCTGTGCTGGCCCATCTAATCACCTTGTCACAGGGCAGAGATTTTGGGGAGAAACCAAGGTGGCTTTTTGGCACACCCACATCCCTCCAGGCTGAAAATGACCCGTCCATCTCCACCCAATTTGCGACCCATCTGACTGTGTAGGCGTCGACACCACAGTCACCTAATTTTTTAATGAGAAGGGGGACAGTGTCCAGGAGAGTGGCCCGGTGCTACAGAGCCATGGCGTGGGGTGGCCCAAGAAGCATTTCCATCTTTAATCCAAGCCCACCAACCAAGTCCTGATTCAAGACCATATACTTAGCACAGTGGCTGGGGTGCTGTCAGTTGGCAGCCTGGCACCGGCAAGCTGCGCTTTGGGCCAGGCAGGTCTCTGTTCAGAGATGTCCAGGAGTGTCCCCCGGGGGCGGAGAGATGTGGGCCAGGGTGGCCCAAGAAGGATTTCTGGGTATAATCTCAGCCCAGAATCCAGTTCCTTATTCGGGTCCAGATACTTAGCACAGTGTCTGGGGGTGGGGGGTGTCAGTTGGTGCGAATAAACCGTGCTTTGGGCCAGGCAAATCTCTATTCAGAGATTTCCAGAAGCGTCCCCCGGTGGCATATCCTTGCCAGCCTGTGGCATACAGGAGCCTGCCCTATGTCCTTTCAGCTGTGCCTGGATGTGTCTCAGCACACCCACTCCCACTGACCAGAAGAAACAGAAGTCGTGAGGGCTGTTGTCCTGCAGGGTTGGGCTTCTGCCACTCCCAGGACTTCAGGGGTCCAACCCTGTGGGACAATGGCCCTGGGTGCCACACCCCAACCTGGACTATGTGTTTGCAAGCAGCACAAGCCCCATAGGGGTTCTCCGGCTTGCAGACAACACGCCCCAGGAAGCCCCCTGGAAGAGACACCCTGGGCACACATTTCACATTGGGATGCCAGCCATGAGAGGTGTCCCCCAGGTAAAAAATGCTTATGATGGCACAAGATATCCAGGTTGCAGCTTTGTGCTTTATGACGGCACAAGGGTGATACACGTAGCATCCTGAAACAGCCAGGCAGGAACATGAGGCCCTTGGTGTACTGGAAGGAGTCTACATCCCTCTCTTGCTCTGTCAACCAGGACTCCTTTGCTGAGAAAGTCAACTACAAGTTTCCACTTGTTTGGCTGCATTCCCCAGTTGCAGTGTCTTAATTGCAGTCATTTTCATAAGGCCCCACGGAGCTCATTTCAGTGCCAAATAACTGGAGCTCAGCACCCAGGTGCTGCCCCTTTTGGGTGACACAGCTTCCAGGTAAAAGGAGAAGGAGAACAAATACTGAAGAAGATTCTGTTAATACTTTGCTTGTGGTGACCTGACTCTCTCTCTCTAGTGCTTCCTGCCCATTGAGATCAGGGATGGGAAGTAATGACAATGTCCTGTCCGCCCCTTAGCTCTGCCTGGATCCAAGAAGTAGACAGGCTGTTGTCATTTGTTGTCCCAAATACGTTGTCTTGTCTTCTAATGAACAATGTAGCTGATGGGCCAGCCGTGCCTCCTCATCTTCAGTGCAGAACGAAGGTTTGGAGCCGACGGGCTAAATTCAGCTGTGGGTGTTAGTGGAATGGGTGCGATTGAAGGGCAGCCTCAGCATTTGCACCCATTCTCCATGTGGCGCATACATTCATGGCATCTGCTGAAAATGCCCACAGCCCTCCAGCTATGTCAGAACTTGGTCGTGCTCAGAGTAACCCAGAAACCAGTGGGGGCAGTCAGGAGGTTTCTCCAGCCTTAGTTGCTTCCAAGGAAGCAGATGTGGTGCATGGGAAAGTGCCCGGTGCCGCACAGGTTCTCGCTGTGACCACTGGCTTCTTCCTTGCAAGATATACATCGGAGGAGAAGTCTTACCCTGGCTGAAATGGGGAAGAGAAGTCCCATTGACTTCAGTAGGGCCCAGATGTCTTGCCCTCTCCTAATGCAATAATATTGGACCCTGCTACTGCCTGGTGTATGGAGCTGCTCTGTTAGGCTCTGGTGTAAAGGGCTCAGCTCCACTGAAGTCCCTGGGGAATCATCTCCTTGTGCTACCAGAGAGCATGACTCTGACTCCTTTGACCTATCCCATTTCTTTAGGTATTGCACACTCGTGGGCCACACTCGTGTTCAGCCTCTCGTGTCCAGAGTTAGTTGCCCAAGTACTGCCTATGCCACCTCCATAAAGTCACCTGGTTGTCAGGCTGCCTCAGGCCACAGCGGCAGGAGGGGAACTGCCCCTCACACAACCACGTCCTCTGGTGAAGTAGCCTCTGGAAAGGTTTAGTTACCCAACTCCAGGCCCCCAAGCTGGAGGGTTTCTGCGGGAGTTTCTGCACTCCCTGACGTCTTCCTTCTCATGCTTTAGGCAAACAAGTGCTCGTCACTTGGGCTGTTCTGCCCAGCAGGCCAGGTGCCATTCTCCTAGCACAGGGGCGGGCAGGTACATATCTAGCCTCCTCTTAAAGACCCCCAGGGTAGGGGAGAGCACCACCTCCCTTGGAAGTGGATTGTGGCAACCCTTATGGTGCGGAAGGTCTTTCCAACATCCAACCTAAATCTCCTCTCCGTCAATTTGTGTCCCTTGTTCCTAGTTACTCCAGGGGATGCCCTAGTAAATAGAGCATCTCCTGTCATACCCCTGTGACAATTGGCTTCTGAAAGAACAGCAGCATCTCTAAGCTGCTGGTTTGCTGACAAATGTTTGCAAAGATACCTCACTATCCCACACAGTAAGGAAACCTGTCTTTCATGACTGCTTGCTTAGCGCTTCAAAACTGACCTCAGCAGTAATCTTTCCATTGCTATCAAGCTCTTATATTAGGCTCTTAGACTCTGTTCTAATATATCATTGTCTCTATAATGCTCAGACCCTTATCTTGCTTACACTGCATTAAATGGCAAATGGTATAGAGACAAGATCCCATTGCATTTGAGTGAAAGTCAAAAATAGCAGAAAGATCAGATGGTCTAAATTGCATACTATATTCTCCTCGCAAAAATAGGAACATTGCAGTCTACATGAAACCATGCTACACAGTGATAACCTTTAACTTTTTGTTCATTTCCGTGTCCTTTTAACAATGTCTGTTTTAGAAGTAATTTTTGTCTATGAGCTACTTTGAAAAATATCTAAAATGTAAAAATGCATGTGAAGACAGCCTCTCTCCACCCAAGGTTGAAAGTTGATTTTGAAAAAGAATATCTCAATAAATTTAGGTAAAGGAAATATGGAAACGTTCTCTGGGATGGATGGATCTGTATGTAAGTGCTCCTAGACATGATCTGTGACAGGTAGTTTAGGAAAAGGAATACACCCATTATGACACCTATGCTTTAATATGTCATTATTATGTTAGAAATGCACAGTAAATGGAGTATTGTTAGAATATGATTAGAAATGGAGTGTTGTTAGAACTGCACAGTTTGCATCTTGTACCTGATAAGCAAAAACACTGCCAAGGACCCTTTTTTCCCCCTTGGCCAGTTTGCTAGCTTTTCTTATGATAAATCACTCTCTACCCCCACACTCCTACTAGTCTTTCACATGCAGATTACAGAAGCTGGAATTCAACTGACTGTGCACTTGAAAGGGGGTGGGATTTCAACTCTTGGTGACCTAGAGAGCTTTCTGAGCGTGCGCAATTAGCTGATGCATATTTGCCTATCCGCCCCGCATACTTAAGTAGTTAATTATAATATACATGCGACAGATGAAGTGACGTGATCACATATATGTTTGTATGAACCGGAAATGAGTTGTAAGAGTTCCTGTTTCTGCACACGTGCCCAGGAGGGAAGGGATATAATGCCAGCTGCAGATTTCCTCAGGGGGCGGAGTAATTTGATGTCCTCTGACTCTGCTTCGACCCTATTTGCAAATACACCTTTTGTGCTGCTAATAGTGTGTGCCTGAGATTTGTTTGCGAGCCTCCAAAGAAACAAACCGCTTTTTGCATCAATTACTTTCTTATTTTATAATGGTTCTATCCCACAAGTGCCTGTGAAGACTCGAGCAATGTTAGGAAGGACGATCTCGTACTTTGTCCATAAGGGATGTAATAATGCTTCTCTCGCCGCCCCCTTTGCTCCAGGGGGGTTTTCCCATGCTGCAGTGGGTCCCCTTTGAGGCCTCCTCCAACCCCTAATAGCCTCACCCAAACCTCCAGATGAAACTCAGTAAACAACACTCAAGCCCCTTGGCTATAACATAAATCTAAGCCCTCTGGCTACAGCAACACCCGAGCCACTCCAAGGCTTCTCCATCTCTCACCCATATCACATTGTTCGGGCATTCAAGCCTCTTCCTCCCCCCCACCCCCCCTTGGTTGCCAGCAGAAAGCCCCCACCTGCAGCTAAACTGCCTTTTTTATATAGGCAGCCCTGAGCCTAAAATGGCTGCCCTCATTAGGCACCTGGAGGCTGCCAGCTCCAAAGCCTTAAAGTGGCAGGCACACACAGTGCGCTGCCACACTCCCTATGCAAGGTTTCATTGAAATTGGGGGATGGGAGGAAACATGTGTCCTATCCATCCTTTGGCTTTGCCCACATTATCCACAACAGGAAAGTTAACTACTCATGTTGTCTCTCGGGAGTGAGACAGGAGATGGAAGGACTGTAACTTCTTTCATCTTGAGATCAGAAAAAAAAAAGATTTGAAGCTTCATGGCAATCAACAGTGGGTGAAGTTTTGTCCTCTTTAAGAAACGATGTCTCTTGACATGGGTGGGGAACGGACCATCACAATTTAGCTCAGGTCTCTGTCAGGCAGAGCAGATTTGCTGCACCTGCTGAAAATGTCCTCAGCCTTCCAGTCATTTCAGAAGCTGTTTGTGCTCTGTGCAGCTGATCAGAAGCCTTCTGTGGCCTTAGGAGATCCCATGGATGAGACAGAACTGAACATGTCTACACAATACACGAAATGTGCAGTAGAGTAATTATACTGTGTATTAGCATTTCATGGTAAAAGCCATGTGAATGTGCCAATGTGCAGTACAATTAGTCTATTGCACATTAGCATCACTTAAAACACGTTCGCCGGTGCTACTGCGCAGTAGCGTCAGTTAGTACACTTTGAGTTAGTACCTGTTATTACAGGTATTATACTTCATGCACTGCAATCACAGTGCATCAGTGCATATCTAGATGTATCCATTGTGTAGCAAGGAGCTAGCTGTCCAGCAGAGTCAACATTGTTGTCAGGTACACATGTGAGGAAAATTCCAGGCCTGTGTGAAGGCAGTGACAAAACTCACCTTGACAGCAGGACAGCAAAGATTTCATTAATAAGCCTATCACCATAACAGCAGGTCACATTTCCATCATTAATGGCATTAAGCTCGTAAGAGACCTGGGAGGCAGCCAGCTTTCTAGTCTAGTGGTGGGGTCCTGAGGCACAAGTACATCATCTCATGGTCACTGTTGTGACAGCTGAAAATTATGCCTGTGTGATAAAGGTGCTTGCTGAAGGCTCTCTAAAGATTAGACCACGTGTTTTTCTGTCATTTTTTTTCAGAGATTAAGCTATATGTTGGTGCTAAGAGTCTAATTAAAGTCTAAGATGTAGTAAGGCCTTGTATGTAGTATGAGGCCTAGTAAATTTACCAAAGCCTTCTAGAAGTAGTGATGGTAGGCCCTGTGGCATAGTTAAAATTAACCTTATCAGAAGAATGCAAGGCTTGTACTGCTATTGGTCAGTCTAAGGACAGTTGAAGCAAAAAGAATCTGAATGGCTGTAAATTATCAGCATAGCTCAAAAGTTATAAATTGGCCGGCACATCCAGAAATCATGTAGAAGGAAGATACAGCTCTTTGAAAGGAACTACTAATTAGCTGTTGACCTCGATCAGTGGGCCTGTGGATCTCGAGCAGCCCAAGGACTGAATACCAGGGTCCTTCCCGGTACCTCTTGGACAGCACTGATCGGGGTGCCTCACTTCACTGAGCTGTGTGGAAAGAGAAACTTGTCATACATCAGGCATCAGAGGGGACTGCCGATAAGTTGCCAATGCGAATTATTACCGTCTGTCATTATCTGTCTTATTACACTACGCATAGTCGTGTTTTTGTTAAGTCAATAAACCTTTCTTACCTTTCTACCCCCAACCGTACTCTCAATCCCAAACCCTCCACAGCCAGTTGGGACAACTGTTGTCCAAGCCGCCATTCACAAGTTGTGCTGCTCACAAACAGGGAAGTATGCGTGGGGAATGTAGTAGTGGATGGCAACTTGGTCAGCAGTGACCACAAGAGGATTGAGTTCAGGATCCTGAGGAAAGGAACGATGGGGAGCAGTAGAGTAAGGACCTCTGACTTCAGAAAAGCAGATTTTGACTCACTTAGGGAAGTCATGGGCAGAATCCCCTGGGAAGCCAGACCGAGGGGAGGCTGGGAGAGCTGGCTGTACTTGAAAGAAGCCTTACTGAGAGTGTAGGAACAAACCATCCTGGTGAACAGGAAGACTAGCAAGTATGGCAGAAGACCAGCTTGGCTTAGCAGGGAACTCTTTAGTAAACCAAATCTCAAAAACAAAGCTTATAAGAAGTGGCAACTTGGCCAAATAACTAAGGAAGAATATAAGACTATTGCTTCGGCATGCAGGGATGAAGTCCGGAAGGCCAAAGTGCAACCGGAGTTGCAGCTAGCAAGGGATGTGAAGGGTAACAAGAAGGGTTTCTACAAGTATGTCGGTAGCAAGAGGAGGATCAGAGGAAGTGTGAATCCCTTAACTGAATGGGGGCGGGAAACCTTGTGACAGAAGGTGCAGAAAAGGCTGAAGCGCTCAATAACCGTTTTGCCTCAGTCTTCGCAGGCAAGGTCAGTATCCAGACTATCACACTGGGCAGCACAGTTCAGTCTGGGGAGGAGGTGAGAAGTCCTCAGTGGTGCATAAAAAGGTTAGGGACTACCTAGAAAAGCTGGATGTGCACCAGTCCATGGGGCAAGATGGGATACACCCAAGGGCGCGGAGGGAGTTGGCTGATGTGATTGTAGTGCTGCTGGCAATCATCTTTGAAAACTTGTGGTGATAAGGAGACGTCTCAGATGACGAGAAAAGGGCAAATGTAGTGCCTGTATTTAAGAAAGGGAAAAAGTAAGATCCAGGGTAGTACAAACTTGTACTGATGGGAGCCCAAGAAGGGTGGCTGTGCCTTAAGGAAGCTATCCTTCGAGCACAAAGCGAGACGATCCCCGTGCGAGGTAAAAGAGGGAAAGGGGCCAGGAGGCTTCCCTGGCTGACCAGAGAAATCCAGGGCAGACTAAGGGCCAAAAGGGGAGCACATAAAAAGTGGAAACAGGGAGAGATCACCAAAGAGGAATATACCTCTTCTGCTCGTGCTTGTAGGGAGGCAGTTAGACAGGCCAAAGCTACCATGGAGCTGAGGATGGCAACCCAAGTAAAAGACAATAAGAAATTGTTTTTTAGATATATAGGGAGTAAAAGGAAGGCCCAGGGAGGAATAGGACCCCTGCTAAATGGGCAGAAACAATTGGTGACGGACAGAGGGGACAAGGCTGAACTCCTCAACGAGTTCTTCGCCTCAGTGTTCCTAAGCGAGAGGCATGACAAGTCTCTCACTGGGAGTGTAGGGAGGCAGCAGCAAGGCACCAGACTTCCATGCGTGGACCCTGAGGTGGTGCAGGGTCACTTGGAGGAACTGGATGCCTTTAAGTCGGCAGGCCCGGATGAGCTCCATCCGAGGGTACTGAAGGCACTGGCCGACATCATTGCAGAGCCACTGGCGGGAATATTTGAATGCTCGTGGCGCACGGGTCAAGTCCCGGAGGACTGGAAAAGGGCCAATGTGGTTCCCATTTTCAAGAAGGGGAGGAAGGAGGACCCGGGTAACTATAGGCCAGTCAGTCTCACCTCCATCCTTGGCAAAATCTTTGAGAAAATCATCAAGGCTCACATTTGTGAGAGCCCGGCAGGACAAATTATGCTGAGGGGAAACCAGCACGGGTTCGTGGCAGGTAGATCGTGCCTGACCAATCTAGTCTCTTTTTATGACCAGGTCACAAAACGCCTCGACGCAGGAGGAGGGGTGGATGTCGTATACTTGGACTTCAGGAAGGCCTTTGATATGGTATCCCACCCCATACTGGTGAACAAGTTAAGGGGCTGTGACTTGGATTACTGCACAGTCCGGTGGGTGGAGAATTGGCTGGAGGGTCGCACCCAGAGAGTTGTGGTGGATGGGTCGGTTTCGACCTGGAAGAGTGTGGGCAGTGGGGTCCCGCAGGGCTCGGTGCTTGGACCGATACTCTTTAATGTCTTCATCAGCGACTTGGACGAGGGGGTGAAATGTACTCTGTCCAAGTTTGCAGATGACACTAAGCTATGGGGCGAAGTGGACACGCCGGAGGGCAGGGAACAGCTGCAAGCAGACCTGGACAGGTTAGACAAGTGGGCAGAAAACAACAGAATGCAGTTCAACAAGGAGAAATGCAAAGTGCTGCATCTAGGGAGGAAAAATGTCCAGCACACCTACAGCCTAGGAAATGACCTGCTGGGTGGCACGGAAGTGGAAAGGGATCTTGGAGTCCTAGTGGACTCCAAGATGAACATGAGTCGGCAGTGTGACGAAACCATCAGAAAAGCCAATGGCACTTTATCGTGCATCAGCAGATGCATGACAAATAGGTCCAAGGAGGTGATACTTCCCCTCTATCGGGCGCTGGTCAGACCGCAGCTGGAGTACTGCGTGCAATTCTGGGCGCCGCACTTCAAGAAGGATGCGGATAACCTGGAGAGGGTCCAGAGAAGGGCCACTCGTATGGTTAAGGGCCTGCAGGCCAAGCCCGACGAGGAGAGATTAGAGAAACTCGACCTTTTCAGCCTCCGCAAGAGAAGGTTGAGAGGCGACCTGGTGGCTGCCTATAAGTTCGTCAGGGGGGCACAGAAGGGAATTGGTGAGTATTTATTCACCAAGGCGCCCCCGGGGGTTACAAGAAATAATGGCCACAAGCTAGAGGAGAGCAGATTTGGATTGGATATTAGGAGGAACTTCTTCACAGTTCGAGTGGCCAAGGTCTGGAACGGGCTCCCAAGGGAGGTGGTGCTCTCCCCTACCCTGGGGGTATTCAAGAGAAGGTTGGATGTGTATCTAGCTGGGGTAATGTAGGCCCAGCACTCTTTCCTGCTTATGCAGGGGGTCGGACTCGATGATCTATTGAGGTCCCTTCCGACCCTAGCATCTATGAATCTATGAATCTATGAAAACCAGTCAGCCTCACCTCAGTCCCTGGAAAAATCGTGGAACAGATCCTCAAGGAATCCATCTCTAAGGAGTTGAAGGAGAAGGCGGCAATTAGGAACAGTCAGCATGGATTCACCGGGGCAAGTGAATATCCATGCACCAGTTGAAGTCACAGCCTTGCCCTGGGACCACCCACACAAATCGGGTCTCAGAGGTGCTGTGGAAGAAGGGCGGTGTCAGTACCCCATTGTTTTTAACCCGCACATTTAGCACCCACAGGCAGAAGCTCCAGCTGCAGAACCCCCGGGGTCTGGTTAAGCACCAGGCTTAACACAGTCTGGGTCGGAAATGAGCTGTCCAAGAGGGGACCAGGTGGCTTGGGTTTGTTGATGATAGAGACCAGTGGTGTGCTGAGGCTCATGAATGCAAAGGGACATGGTTTTTATAGGAGGTTGTGGCTTGTTCGCCCCTCACCATCCCGCCCACCCCATGCCTATGTCTGTCCAGCTATGTCTGTGCTCCCCCACCCCCTGCTCTAAATACTAGGCCCTCCTCACCTCCCAGACCTCAGCAGGGAACCCAGGAGTCCAGGCACCCAAGTCCTGCCTTCTCTAACCTCTTCTTCATCCCCAGGAGCACTCCGCCTGGCCTTACTTGGCACTCGCTGGTCTCAGTGCAATTTGGTGCACACCGAGTCCACCCACCCAGGCTGGCCCTGGCAAGCCAAACCCCAGTGTCCTGGGCTCCTGCCCTTCCTCACAGCTGAGGGAGTCCTGCCCACTGGTGTCAAGTGGCAGTACTGCAGCGTGTGCAAGACAGCAGACAGTCCCCAAGGGTGGCCCTTCCTTCCACTCTTGCCATGGAGACCGCCAGGAAGAAGCCAAATGGATTTGGCCATGGCCTGCTGCAGAGTTGAATGAACTCTGCGTTAAAATCCCCGGGGAAAATGGCACAGGGGACACAATGGTGGGAATCTACTACAGACCTCCCATCCAAAGTCAAGAGCTTGACTAGGAGTCCACCAGGGAATTGGCTGAGGCTGCATGCTCCAGGTCCATGGTTCTCATGGGAGACTTCAACTACCCAGACGTGTTGTCCATGAGCTGATCACCTTCACTATCCACCGTAAAGCTGGCAAGTCAGTCAGCAATACAGAAGTCCTTGCCTTCAGGAAAGCTGACTTTGACAAGCTCAGGAGGCTTGTCGGTGAGGCCCTAAGGGACCACGACCCCAAGGCGAGGGGAGCTCAGGAAGAGAGGTTGCTCCTCAAGGGAGCGATCCTCAATGCACAGTTCATGCTATTCCATCTCAGAGGAAAGGCAGCAGAAGGGCACAGCAGCCTCCTTGACTCTCCAGGGAACTAGCGGACCTCCTGAAGCTAAAAAGAAAGGCCTACAAAGGATGGGAGACGGGATCCACCTCCAAGGAGGAATATTCTGCACTGGTCCGGTCCGGTCCGGTCCTGCAGGGAGCGAACCAGGAAAGCCAAAGCTGCAATGGCACTCCAACTAGCTACAAGTATCAAGGACAATAAAAAATCCTTTTTCAGATATGTGGGGAGCCAGAGGAAAAGCAAGGGCAACATTGGACCCCTGCTAAACCAGATGGGACAACTGACAGCCGATGCCCACGAAAAAGCCAACCTATTAACTGGGTACTTTGCTTCGGTCTTTCATGAGTCCCACAGGACGCCCCTGCCCACCCCAAGACAGCGGGGTCTGGGTGAGGGAGGCCCGAGTGAGGGAGATGCCCTGCCCTCCCCTCCACCTATGCTGACCTCATGAAGGCACACCTTGAGAGGCTGGACATGTTCAAGTCAGCCGGCCCTGACAATCTACACCCCAGGGTGCTCAAGGAGCTGGCAAGCATCATAGCCCAGCCCCTGGCACGGATCTTAGAGATCTCCTGGCGCTCTCGTGAAGTGCCCGAAGACTGGAAGAAGGCCAATGTGGTGCCGATCTTCAAGAAAGGGAGGAAGGTGGATCCTGCAAACTACAGGCCCATCATCCTGACCTCTATCCCAGGGAAAGTCTTAGAAAAGATTATTAAA
This sequence comes from Crocodylus siamensis, assembly GCF_052110815.1. Lineage (NCBI taxonomy): Eukaryota > Metazoa > Chordata > Crocodylia > Crocodylidae > Crocodylus > Crocodylus siamensis. The sequence goes on from NW_028324556.1 coordinate 70,551, forward strand.
GAGGCCATTCTCAACAGACTGGCCGACGGCAGCATCGTGAGGGATAGCCAGCATGGGTTTGTTGCGGGTAAGTCCTGCTTGACCAATCTTATCTCCTTTTACGACCAGATGACCCATCAACTGGACAAGGGAGAGGAGATTAATGTCATATATCTTGACTTCAAAAAAGCCTTTGATCTGGTATCCCATGATCACCTCTTGGCAAAATTGGCCAACTGGGGCCTCGGGTCTACCACGATCCGCTGGCTGGGGAATTGGGTCCATGGTCGGACCCGGAGGGTGGTTGTTGACGGAAGTCAATCGTCATTGGTGCCCTGTGACCAGTGGGGTCCCCCATGGCTCTGTGCTTGGACCCATATTGTTCAACACCTTCATTAATGATGTGGACATGGGAGTCAGAGGTGGACTGGCCAAGTTCACCAATGATACCAAACTCTGGGGCGAAGCAGCCACACCTGAGGACAGGAGGGCGATCCAGACTGACCTTGACAGGCTGAAGAAATGGGCGGACGAGACCCTGATGGCGTTTAACACTGAAAAATGCAAAGTTCTCCACCTTGGGAAGAAAAACCTGCAGCATCCTTCTAGTGTCAGCAGTGCTACACTAGTTAGCACTACAGATTAAAGACTTGTGGGTCATGATTGAGCACAAGACGAATATGAGTCTTCAGTGCGATGCTGCGGCCAGTAAAGCAAACAAAACACTGCCTTGAATCCATAGATGCTTCTCAAGCAAATCCCGGGTCATCATTCTCCTGTTGTACTTGGCCTTGCTGAGGCCGCAGCTGGGGTACTGCATCCAGTTTTGGGCTCAATTCAAAAAGGATGTGGAAAAGCTTGAGAGAGGGAAGAGAAGAGCCACCCCTGGTTTGGAGGGACCTGCTATCCTCCTGAAAAAATGGAGATGCTGGGGATTGAACCCAGGACCTCATACATGCGAAGCACACGCTCTACCACTGAGCTACATCCCCCTTGCATGTAAGGTGATCTCTGAGTCACACTCACTCTCACTCTTCCCAACCTGCAGCCCATTGACCACGTGCTAGAATTGATGGTTGGAGAGCTGTAGTCCTCGCTCACCTTCCTATCGACCTAGGCCTTTCTCTGCATTGAACACTGCCCAGGAGTAGGACAAGGCTATGCTGAATCCTGCTCAGGGTTGCAAACTGTCACTAAATTTACTGACTGTCAGTCAGTTGCTGGATAGAGAGCAGTGAGAGTTGGGCTGGTGTGTGTCTGGGTGTGTGTGCAGTGAGAACAAACGGGACACTGATAAGAAGGGTGAGTGAGTGCTAGAAAATAATATTTAGAGGTTTGTTTTTGGGAATTATAGAGAGAGTAGATGTGCATTAGAATAACTCTCCAAGGAAATTGGAAGGCTTAATTGGTTTCTCAAAGCCTGTATGTGACAGTTTCTTTCATAGTTCACTGTGCCTGGAGCAAGCAGGCATACATTTTCAGGGAGGAAAAACATCCCAACAGTTTTCCATTTCACAATATGCTTTGCCACACTGGTGACAGGTCACAGTGACCAGCTGCAGAGCCTTTGGGTTTTCCAGTTTTGGTGGACAGACCAATTGCCATGCCGGCACATGCCCAGCTTAAGACACCAGTCAATGATGTGTGCATGAGATGGGTTACAGAAACAAAAGAAATGGCTGACAGGACAGACCACGGACAGCATGAGAACCAGACTGACACCAATCAATGATGCCCGCAAGAGAAGAGTGGTAACAGTGCAAAGCAGTTGCAGGGCAGCCGGTGCAGTGTGGGCTCCAGTGAGTACTGCTCAGCAGCAGCAAGGGTGAGGGACTGCTTCCCTCCACGCTCAGCAACAGTTTCTACCAGGTGCTGTTGCTGCTCAGTGCAGATGGGCGAGTCTGGAAGGGTTGCAGGCCCCCACTGGTACCACAGGGCTTGGGCTTAGGCTGGTCATCATGGCAGCAAGAAAGAGCCACCAGCGCCCGGCTTGTGCACAAAGGCAGTCCCGCCATGGAGCTACCCTAGACCTGTTGCCTGCCTAGGGGCAACAGGACACGCCATGGCCAAGCAGCACCTGGGTCAGGTGGGTTCAAGGGCCCCCCATGGGTGGGATAAAGACTCTCCACATGCCAGATCCATCCAAGGGGCCATATTTTGTCCACCCTGGTTAGGAGGTGCCTCCTGGGCAGCCACAAAAAAAATGGAGATGCTGGGGATTGAGCCAAGGACCTCATACATGCAAACTTCCAACTAAGAGGTTATTTTTGTTTTGTTTTGTTTTTTAAAAATTATCAAATGGTCAGGATTTTGCTCTATTCAGCTTCCAGGTTTCCCTAGGAAGAAGCTGCTTGGGGCTGGGGAGGGAGATGGGAGGCAGACACACATGATCTCAGGGCACAGGGCCAGCATGCACCTGGCAAGGGATGCCAGGAGCCCTGCACCTGCAGGCAGGAAGTGTATGGGAGGTGAGAGGTGGAGGACCAGGGCTTGGGACCTTTTAGGGGTAGCACAGCAGGGTGTAGGGATGTGCTTGCTCCTCCAGTGCGGGACGGAGGTCGGGGGCCCTGTGAGGGCAGCAGGGTCCTGCATGGCTCATCAGGCAGCACAGGGGCTGTTGCCCATGCTCGCAGGGTTGGGGCGGCTGTGAGACAGAGCAGGGCTTGCAGGGGCACAGGCTGCAGGTCAGGATTGAGGATCACTGGCAGGGCTGGTGAGGGCTGGGACTGTGGTTCGGGAGTAGGGAGCAACAGCAGGACCTAGGGGGCCAAGGTACTGCAGTTCAGGAGTGAGAGGCAGGGGGAGGGCACCAGCATATCACTGCCCCCACAATCATGTACCCCTCCCCCCCCATGACGGGCGTCCTCTTTTTCAAACTAGAAATATGGCAAGTCTCAATCAAAGCTACTCCTGAGATTCCTGTAGTGCCGCCTATTTTCAAAGAGGTGGCTTAGCTCATTTTCCCCCTTAACCTTCCCTCTCCTTTGCTCTTCCTGCAGTTTCTTCCCTTTCATGCCCCTTGTTTAGGAACAAAAGTGCAACCCTGGGGAAAGGCACAGCCTTCATCCCTGGCTTCCTTCCCACTTGCAAGGCTGGGGCCCAAACCCTGACCTAGGGGAGTGTGTCTGACGCAGAAGGCAAGAGGAGGCCCCGAGCTGTGGAGTCTTTCCCAGAAAGACTGTCTGGGGGCCCATCAAGCTCTCGCCTGGATCCACCTGCCCAGCACCCTTCCCCTCACCCTGGCTGACTTTGGCATCTTTTACCAGTCCTTGGACATAGTCAGCAGGGAATGGACACTGCTGCGTGGAAAGTTTCCTGAGAAAAAGGAGAAGGTGCATGTTGCTCCCTGGTTTGGGGCCACCATGCAGAGTAACTCCTGCAGTTGCCAGACTCAGCAGCGATACTCTCAGCTGCCAGGATTTCTTTCCACGTGTGGGTGGCACTCATTCACAGGTCCTCGTTTTTAGTCTCCTACCCCAAGAGATTCATTCTCACTAGACTGCTCCCACATGAGGATTTCAAGCAGGAGGATGGCTGTTGCATCAAGAAAGAGGAGCTGTAGGAAACTCCAAGGCAGGCTGCCCAGTGGCAAGTTATGATGACACCACAGGAAAAGGAAGCTGGGTACTTTCTGATTTGATTTGACTTCCCTCAATTTGGACACTGCCCACCGAGTGCTAATACATTTTGTACCTTTCCTTCATCCCTTCTTCAATCCTTTGAAACATTCCCTCTTGTGTTTGTAGGAATTGAGAACTGCACTCAGGGGGTTGCTCAATGCCAAGAAACAGCCTGACTTGGCAATGCCAGCCTCCGGAGGGTGTCTGGCTGTCTCTCCTGAGCCTGTCGGTAGGCCTGCCTGGAATAGGCACCGGGGAACAAAGAGGGAGACGGAGCGCGGCGGAAAAGAAATGCTGCTCCTCCCCCCCACAAGAGCTCTCAGTGGAAAGCAGCGTGGCCGGGGTGCTTTCAACACATGCCCTTCGACAGACCACGAGAGACGATGGCTTTAACTGGGGAATGGATTTGTAGGGCACTGCCTGGAGAGAGTGCAGAGAAGAGCCACGCGCATGATCAGAGGTCACGAAAACAGACCTTACAGCAACTGGCTGAGGGCCATGGGGCTCTTCAGCCTGGAAACGCGCAGGCTCAGGAGTGATCTGGTGGCCACCTATAATGTTATCAGGGGTGTTCACCAGGATCTGGGGGAACGTCTCTTCACCAGAGCGCCCCAAGGGATGACAAGACCAAACCATCACAAACTCTGCCGCGACCAATGCAGGTTGGACATAAGGAAGAACTTCTTTATTGCCCGAGCCCCCAAGGTTTGGAATAGGCTGCCGCCGGAGGTGGCCTTCAAGACACATTTGGATGTTTATCTTGCTGGGATCCTATGACCCCTGCTGACTTCCAGCCCCTGGGCAGGGGAGGTTGGACTCAATGATCCTCCGGGGCCCCTTCCAGCCCGAATGTCTATGAAATCTATGAAATTCTGCTGGGGGCTGGGTCTCTTCAGTGCCTGGCCCTAGGGGACATCCTAGAGCTGCACATCCTGCTTGGTGGTACCAGGGTCTCTGCCTTTGGCAGGCATCCCCACCAGGTGCTATAGAAAGCCATTTCCGGGCAGGGGGCAAAAGCGCGCAGAGCACCTGCGCATAGCTGAAGGGATGGTGACAAACAGTCAGTGTCCAACTGAGAGGCCAGGAGGGTCCCTGTGTTCTGGAGACTTCTTCACAAAGACGGCCATGGGCTGTCCCTCAAGTCACAGGAAAACAGTGCGCCATGCTGTGTGGTGCTCTGTGTCCTGTGTTGGGGAGCCTTGGGGAGTTTCCGTACAGTTTCTGATGCCTGTCACCATGTACTTTCCCCCAGAGCCCCATAGCTCTTTGGCTCGCAGGAGACATGGCTGCTTAGCTCGCGGGTGTGGGGACTGTTCCCCAACCCTGCTCCCACTTTTGAGATTCCAGCTACCTTGATCCCACCCACCTCTCTTCCCACATCGCTGCTCTGCAGCCACTGCTTGTGCCTCCGTCCATCCTATTCTGTTCTCCAGCTCCAGGCATACTGCTCTGGCCTTGCGGAGCTCTTCATGCGTCCTCCTTCCCTACTTCCCGTTCCTTCTCCCACTGGGAGAGCAGTCAGCCACATCCTCTGTCTCAGTCGGTGTATGGGCTCCCCGTGACCTCACTAGCATGATCTGCTTTGGGGCGGCTGTGCTCCCCTGTCAGCTTCAGACCACTGGCCTGCAACCGATGGGAAAACTTGGTTGTCACACCAGACGGCAAAGCTAACATGTTTAACTATTTCTTTGCCTCCATCTTCCTAAGTAGGGACCAGAACAGCCACCTCCCTGCTGGACCCCCCTCGGGCCCCAGGGGAGGCACACCTGGGCCACGGGTTAGCGAGGATTTAGTTAGAGAGCTTCTGGAGGGGTTGGACGTATTCAAGTCAGCCGGCCCGGATGATCTCCACCCTAGAGTTCTAAAGGAACTGGCCGAGGTCATTGCAAGTCCCCTGGCACGGCTCTATGAGCACTCGTGGTGCTCTGGTGAGGTACCGGAGAGCTGGAAGAGGGCCAACGTGGTCCCCATCTTCAAAAAAGGCAGGAAGGAGGACCCGGGAAACTATAGGCCAGTTAGTCTTACCTCGATCTTAGGCAAGGTGTTCGAGAAAATTATGCTGGCACACATCCAGGAGGGGCCAGTAGGGGACTGCATGCTTAGGGGCAACCCACATGGGTTCATCAGTGGCAGGTCCTGTCAGATCAACCTGGTGGCCTTTTACGATCAGATCACCAGATCGTTAGATGCAGGGGTAGCAGTGGATATAGTCTTCCTGGACTTCCGGAAAGCTTTCGACACTGTCTCTCACCCCATTCTCATTAAGAAACTGGGGGGCTATGGTGTAGACACCCATACAGTCAAATGGGTCGCCAACTGGCTGGAGGGCCACACCCAGAGGGTGGTAGTGGATGGGTCCTTCTCAACCTGGAAGGACGTGGGCAGTGGGGTCCCCCAGGGCTCGGTCCTCGGGCCCGCACTGTTCAACATCTTCATCAGTGATTTGGACGAGGGGGTGAAAAGCACCCTGTTCAAATTTGCTGATGACACTAAGATGTGGGGGGATGTGGGCACACTGGAAGGATGCAACAGGCTACAATCAGACCTAGACAGGTTACAAGGGTGGGCGGATGAGAATAGGATGGGTTTCAACACAGACAAGTGCAAGGTGATGCACCTCGGGAGGAACAACCGGCACCGTACCTACAGGTTAGGGAACTCCCCTCTTGTCAGCACGGAGGCGGAAAAGGATCTGGGGGTCATCATTGACTCCAAGATGAACATGGGCCGGCAGTGTGGGGAGGCAGTCAGGAAGGCCAACCGCACCTTGTCATGCAGCCACAGATGCATCTCGAGCAGGTCCAAAGAGGTGATCCTCCCCCTCTATGTGGCACTGGTCAGGCTGCAGCTGGAGTACTGCGTCCAGTTCTGGGCGCCACGCTTCAAGAGGGATGTCGACAGCATGGAGAGGGTCCAGAGGAGGGCCTATGATCAGGGGACAACAGGGCAGGCCCTACGAGGAGAGGCTACGGGACCTGAACTTGTTCAGCCTCTAAAAGACAAGGCTGAGGGGGGATCTTGTGGCCTGTTATAAACTAGTCAGAGGGGACCAGCAGGCATTGGGGGAGTCAGTGTTCCCCCGAGCACCGCCAGGAGTGACCAGGAATAACGGTCACAAGCTGGCAGAGGGTAGATTTAGGCTAGATATCAGGAGGCGCTACTTCACGGTCAGGGCGGCTAGGGTCTGGAACCAACTTCCCTGGGGGTGTTTAAGAGGAGGTTAGATGCGCATCTTGCTGGGGTCGTTTGACCCCAGTACTCTTTCCGGCCATGGCAGGGGGTCGGACTAGATGATCTGCTCAGGTCCCTTCCGACCCTAGAAACTATGAAACCTCCTCTCTGCAGCAAGAGAAAAACGGTGCTTTCCTTCTTTATGGCAGCCCTGCTAGTACTTCAAGACTGCTATGCTATGCCCTCGCTTCTACAGCCTCTCACTGTATGAATTGCTTTCCAAGTCTTGGACCATCTTCGCTGCCCACCTGTGGACCATTTCTAACTTCTCCCTGTCTGCTTTAAAACACAGAGGCCAAAACTGCTCACAGTACTTTAGGCAAGAGCAAAGCAATGTTGGGCCAACATAGGCTGAAGACTCCCTTAAGGGGCAAACTGAGGGAGCATCAAGTGATTTAAACTGACTCTGTTATCAACTACTGCAGACTCTAGTGATCTATGAAGACATCCTAAATATTTGTGGAGGTGCTGGCATTGAAGCCCTGGCCATAGGTCTCACGCTTGTTTTTTTGAGGTCTTTTTTTAGTGCACAGATCCTTGAACTGTACTGCAGAAATTGTATGAGCATCAGGCCAGCATTTTGAGCTCGCTATGCTTATGGATACACCTTTGTTTTACCAGCACCCTCACTAAGAGTTAAACCATTTCACCCCAGGGGGATTTGAATCAACAATCCCTGGCTTACAGGCCAGGGATTTACACATTGGGCCACTGGGGCTGAGTCAGGCTAGCTGCCCCTTCATCAGAACCGCCATTTATTGCGTGAGCCCATAGCTCCCTCTGGCCCAGTATCGCGCGTCTCAGTGCTAGACAGCAGATGCTGAAAGGCAGAGCAAACCAAATCAGACCAGGGTATTTTGCACTGTTCTTCTCCCTCTTGCAGCCTCCAGGGTTTACGGTCTAGGAAGCTCTGATTCACAGGCTGCATGATCTAGAAGCAGCTCCTGGGTGAGCACCATGCTCTCGAGGAGGGCAACGTGCCTCTCTTGAACTCAGGAAGGCAGGTTCATCTCCTGCTCGTGGGCCACCTGCACCTGCTCGTGCACCTCTGGTACTCAGTACCCCCCGTCCCCCATAAACCCTCCTCCATGTGCAGGGCTTACCAGCTGGGCATGGCTGGTGATCCTGGCAGTTGGTCTTGGAGCTTGTTGGTTTCATAGTTTCATAGTTGTTAGGGGATGGAAGAAGGGACCCTACAGATCATGGGGTGCAGCCCCCCTGCACTTGGGCAGGGAAGACCGCTGGGATGAGACGATCCCAGCAAGATGGACATCAAGACACTTTTTCAAGATTGCCAGGGTGGGTGACTGTGCCACGTCTTGGGGGAGCCTGTTCCAAACCCTCAGTACTCTACTTGTAGAGAAGTTTTTCCTTATGTCTAGCTTGAAGTGATGTTTAATCAGCTTGTGCCCGTAATTTCTTGTCCTCCCCAGGGGGCCTTGGTGAACAGATGCTCCCCCAGGCCATGATGTACGCCCCTGCTATACTTATAGTTTCATAGTCTGCCACCAACTCCCCTCTGAGTCGTCTCTTCTCCAGGCTGAACAGTCCCGAGTTTTTCAGCCTCTCCTCATATGACCTGGTCTCTAGGTCTCTGATCATGCATGGGGTCCTCCTTTGCTCTCTCTCTTCTCTACAGCCTTCCTGAAGTGCGGTGCCCAGACCTGAATGCAGTACTCCAGCTGCAGTCTCACCAAATCCTAACAGAGCGGGAGGATGACATCCTTAGCTTTGCTGGAGATGCCTCAGTAGATGCATGCCAGTGTTTGATTAGCTCTGCCAGCTACAGCATCCCATCGGGGACTGATGTTCGTTCTGTGGTCTATCGCAACACCCAGGTCTTGTTGAGATTTTGTGCTAGCAAGCCTAGCACTGCCCAGCCTGTACGTGTGTTGTGGATTATTTCTCTCCAGATGGAGCACTTCATATTTCTATGTATTAAATGACAATGAATGGGAGCCAGGAGCAGCGGGGAGAGGAGGGATCCAGGCGCACATGTGTCCCGCATGGACGTGTGCCCCCTTAATGAGACCGGAGGCGGACGCAGAAGCAGCGGCGGTAGCAGCAGCTGATCCACTAAGGTCCACAGAGGGACCAGACGCAGCCGAGCCAGATCTGGATGGGAAACCCCCCAGATCCCTCTTAGCTGAGCCAGTAGGGAGCCGCGCCGCGTGAACAGAGTGCGATGGCATTTGCGTCGGCGGGTGAGCAGGAAGGGCCAAGAGGAAGACTCCTACAGGGCAGGGCGAAGGCACTGCACTAAGCTAAAAACAAGCAGCAACACCAGCAGGCTCGTTTCCAGATGCAGGAAGGTGGCAGGCTACTTCCTCCGGAGCATCAAGGCGGGCAAGATGCTGCGGGACAAACAAGCAGAAGCTAGAAGTCCCGCAGCACAGAATCATGAAGGATGAGGAGACTCGGTGGAGCTCCACATACCTGATGCTCGAGAGGCCGGTGGAGCAACAGAAGGCCATCCATGAGCTGGCCTTGCTTGCGGAGACTGGGATTTCATAGACATCAGGGCTGGAAGGGACCTCGGGAGATCATCGAGTCCAGCCCCCTGCCCAAAGGGCAGGAAGTCAGCTGGGGTCATAGGATCCCAGCAAGATAAGCATCCAATTTACTCTTGAAGGAGTTCAATGTAGGTGCTTGAACCACCTCTGCTGGCAGACTGTTCCAGACCTTGGGGGCTCGGACAGTAAAGAAATTCTTCCTTATGTCCAGCCTGAAACGAGTTTGTGACCGTTCGACCTAGTCATCCCTTGGGGCGTTCTGGTGAACAAACGTTCCCCCAGATCCTGGTGGTCACCCCTGATAAACTTATAGGTGGCCATCAGATCACCCCTGAGCCTGCGCTTTTCCAGGCTAAAGAGTCCCATGGCTCTCAGCCTGTCAGCATAAGATCTGTTTTCCTGACCTCTGATCATGCGCGTGGCTCTCCTCTGGACTCTCTCAAGCTTCTCCACATCCTTTTTGAATTGTGGAGCCCAAAACTGGACGCAGTACTCCAGCTGCGGCCTCACCAAGGCCGAGTACAAGGGGAGAATGACGTCCCGGGATTTGCTCGAGAAGCATCTATGGATGCACGCCAGCGTTTTGGTCGCTTTACTAGTCGCAGCATCGCATTGGAGGCTCATGTTCATCTTGTGGTCAATGATGACCCCCAAGGCTCTTTCTTCTGTAGTGCTATCCAACGTAGCACTGCCGAGCCTATAAGGAAGCTGCAGGTTTTTCCTCCCAAGGTGGAGAACCTTGCATTTTTCGGTGTTAAACACCATCAGGTTCTCGTCTGCCCATTTGCTGAGCTTGTCCAGGTCAGCCTGGATCACCCGCCTATCTTCTGGCGTGGATGCTTTGCCCCAAAGTTTGGTGTCATCGGCGAACTTGGCCAGTCCACTCCTAACTCCAATGTCCACATCATTAATGAAGATGTTGAACAGGATGGGTCCAAGGACAGAGCCTTGAGGGACCCCACTGGTCACAGGGCACCACGATGAGTGACTGCCATCAATCACAACCCTCTGGGTCCGACCACGGAGCCAATTTCCCAGCCAGCGGATCGTGGTGGAGCCAAGGCCACAACTAGGCAGTTTGGCCAAGAGGTGATCATGGGATACCAGATCAAAAGCTTTTTTGAAGTCAAGATATATGACATCAATCTCTTCTCCCTTGTCCAGGTGATAGGTCACCTGGTCATAGAAGGAAATGAGATTGGTCAAACAAGACCTACCCGCAACAAACCCGTGCTGGCTATCCCTTAGGATGTTAGCCTGGGCCAGTCCATCAAGGATGGCCTCCTTAATAACCTTTTCTAAGATCTTCCCCAGGATAGAAGTCAGGCTTATGGGCCTGTAGTTAGCCGGATCCACTCTCCTCCCTTTCTTGAAGATCGGCAGCACATTGGCCTTCTTCCAGTCTTCGGGCACTATGGACCCGCGGCCCCCTGACCAAAGCTGAGTGGGATGCCATTTCCCACATCTTGCTGGTCCTCAAACCCTTCCTGAGGCCACTGAGACCCCTCAGTGCTGCTGATGCCTTCCTCAGCCAGGTGGTCCCCAGAGTGAAGGAGCTCCGCAGCCAAATGGAGAGCTTCCTGGGGGCCAATGTTCCTGGCTGGGGCAGGCCGCTGCCACCTGATGTGATCTGTGACCCAAGGGTGAAGGGCACCACATGTGGCAGCGAGACACTGAGTCACCGGAGGGAGATACTTACTAAAAAAGTGACGGAGGCGGAACGGCGGAGGCGGGGGGAAGTGGGACCGGGGACCCACGCCTGAACCCAGCCCGCCATCCACCAGCCAGTCTTCCCCTCCACCACAGGCGCTGACAATATGTGCTAAGGCCATGGCAAACATTAGGGGGTCCAGACCCGGCAGACGGCCCTCGCACCGTGGTGTCTGCCTATCTTGCCGAGCCGGTGGAGCCCCTGGACTGCGACCCCTTGGCCTACTGGGCAACCCGCAGCCCAACATGGCCGGATCTGGCCACGGTTGCCCAGGAATACCTGTCCTGCCCACCGACCAGTGTGCCAAGCGAGAGGGGGTTCAGCACGGCTGCGGATGTCATGACACCCCACCGCACCTGCTTGGATCCTGTTTGGTGGAGCAGCTGGTGTTCCTCAAGGCGAGCCTCCCACTGCCCGGGCTCCCCACGCGCCAGGTGCAGACGGCGCGAACGCCGCCCCCCTCGCTCCGTCTGGGTTGCAAGTTTTGTCTGTCAGCAGCCTAAGGTGCAGTTTCCCCCAAACCCCTGCACCTATCACCGTGAAAGCTGGCACGCTTTGTGGGCCCCTCAGGGGCTAGCATGCCTGCAGTTTTGAGCTCCCTGTGCCTTTCCACACACAAGTCACAGGAGGTTTTCTCTCAAGAACTTGGGGTGCTGTTTCTCCAAACTCCCTAAACCTATCTTGTTGAAAGTTGGCAGGCTTTGTGGGCTCCTCAGGAGCTGCCATTCCTGCAAGTTTCATCAAGATCAGACAAGAGATACCAAAGTTATAGCCTGCTTCGGCCTTCCCCATTGTAGCCTATGGAGAAGTTGAAGCAGCTCAAATATTTGACTGAGCTTCCACCGAGTCGAAGCGGACGGCAAATTTCTGGGGTGCGTGACTAACTATTAGATTGCTTGTGTTGTGCTTTAATAAAGCTGTGCCTTGCTGCTTCTTTTGTGAGGTGCACGACTAACAATCAGATTGCTTGTGTTGTCCATTGCTTCTCTTTCTCTGGGGCGTGCGATTAACTATTAGATTCCTTGTGTTGTTGTGCTTTAATAAAGTTGTATGTTGCTTTTCTAGTGCGTGACTACTAGATTGCTCGTGTTGTGCATTAATACCTTTGTGCGGTGCTTCTTCTTCTCTGGGATGTGTGACCAACTCTTAGACTGCTTGTGTTGTGCTTTTATAAAGTTGAGGATTACTTCTTCTCTGGGATGTGCAACTATTTGATTACTTCTCTTGCGCCTCTGTTACTTTTTCTTTTCTAGGGTGTGTTACTACTAGATTGCTTGTGTTGTGCATTAATACCCTTGTGCGTTGCTTCCTCTTTTCTGGGGTGTGTGATTAACTATCACATTGCTTGTATTGTGCTTTCATAAAGTTGTGCGTTGCTTCCTGTTTTCTGGGTTGTGCAACTGCTAGATTGCTTGTGTTGTGCAACAATACGTTTGTCTCTCGATTCTTCTTTTCTGGGGTCTGCGACTATTAAATGCCTTGCATTGTGCGGTAATAAAGTTGTGCGTTGCTTCTTCTCTGGGGTGTGTGACTAACTGTTAGAATGCTTTTGTTCTGCATTAATACGTTTGCTTGTTGCTTCTTTTTTAGGGCGTGCAACTCACTATTGAAGTGCTTGTGTTGTGCAATAATAAAGTGTGTTTCTTCTTCTCTGGGGTGTGAGACTAACTATTAATTTACTTGTGTTGTGCTTTAATAAAGTTGCTGCTTCTCCAGGGTGTGCGATTATTAGATTGCTTGTGTTCTGTCATAAAATTGTGCATTGCTTCTTCGTTTCTGGGGTGTGCAACTAGCTATTAGATTGCTTGTCTTGTGCTTTAATCAAGTTGTGCATGGCTGCTTCTTCTCTGGGGTGTGCCACTATTAGATTCCTTGTGTTGTGCTTCAGTAAAGTTGCGCATTGCTTCTCTTCTCTGGGTTGTGCGACTATTAGAAAGCTTGTGTTGTGCTTTAATAAAGCTGTGCGTTGCTTCTTTTCTGGGATGTGAGACTAACTATTAGATTGCTTCGGTTGCATTTTAATACGTTTCTCTGTTGCTTTTTCTTTTCTAGGGTGTCCGACTAGCTATTAGATTGCTTGCGTTGTGCGTTAATACAGTTGCGTGCTTCTTTTTCTCTAGGGTGTGTGACTATAAGATTGCTCGTGCTGTGCGTTAATACCTTTGTGCGGTGCTTCTTCTTGTCTGGGGTGCACAACTGTTAGATTACTTGTGTTGTGCTTTCATTAACTTGTGCTTTGCTTCTTCTCTGGGGTGTGCGACTAACTATTAGATTTCTTGTGTTGCGCCTTTCTACTTTTGTGTGTTTCTTCTTCTTGTGATTGCTTGTGTTGTGCTTTAATAATGTCACGCGTTGCTTCCTTTCTGGGGTGTACGACTGTTAGATTGCCTGTGTTGTGCGTTAATAAAGTTGTGTGTTGCTTTTTGTTTCCTGGGGTGCGTGAGTAACTATTTGATTGCTTTGGTTGTGTATTCATACGTTCGCGTGTTGTTTCTTCTTTCCTAGGGTGTGCCACTGTTAGATTGCTTGTGTTCTTCAATAATAAATTTGTGTCTTTGTTCTTTTCTGCATTGTGTGACTATTAGATTGCTTGCATTGTGCAATAATAAAGCTGTTGCTTCTTCTGTCGGTGGTGTGTGACTGTTAAATCGCTTGTGTTGTGTGTTAATGTATTTCTGTGCTGTTGGTTCTTGTTTTCCCGGTTGGGTGATCATTAGATTCTTTTGTGTTGCGTGTAGTGGACTGTGGTGGGCCAATGAATCTGTTCTTGCTTCTGAATTATAACTATGGCGTGTGTGTTGCTTTTCTGTGACGTGACGTCTGTAATAGCTAACTATATACAATCTCTTCTTCTATGGGTATAATGACTTCTTCTCTGAGCTGTATGTGTGTGTGTAACTGTGCTTCCCTGCACAGTGATGTATAACACTGCCAGGAAAAACGCTGAGCTTTGTTTTAAAAGTATTGCAAAAAAAAAAAGAGCAAGCATCAATTGAAAGAAACGGATTGAATTAAGTAAAGAGAGTCAAAACTAAGTTAAGCTACATCCCATCCAATCCTTTCTAAGAACAAAAAGGAGCAGGCAAGCTGCAACCGAGTGACTATGAAGGAACCCAGGCAGCACAGCTTTTTTTTTTTTTTTTTTTTTTCTGTTTTTTTGCACCGGTCCTGGAAGCACTGCAATACCAGGTCAATGCATGGAGTGGATGGAGCACGCTCCGGTTCCACCACCCAATACCAAAAAGAATCTGCTCAATATAGACCTCCTATGGAGGACACATCAGAGACAATTACCCTGGGGAGCTCGCCTACGTGGTCACGCTGCTTCCCCTGCCAGGCAGCACAGCACCTTTCTGACACCGCTGCTCCTTTGCAGCCAGCTCGCAAAAGGCAGAGCCGGCCTGCAGACAGAGGCTTTTATGGAGTTTCTATGTCCCACCCCACAGACACTGTAATTGGACGGGCAGTCAGAGAGAAATCGTGCTCACTGGCCAGCTAGACAAGTCAGTCCTTCCCCCCTGCTCCCCTCCTTCTTCTAAGTTTCTCTTTGCCCGGACAGACCAGACCGCCCTCCCAACGTCTGAATCTTTTCCAAAGCAATTTCATAGATTTCATAGACATTAGGGCTGGAAGGGACCTCGGGAATTTGGAAGCTCTGAATCGGTTTGGAAAGCCTAAAGCATCTAGTGATTCGGTTCAGATTCACAGATTCGGCCTCAGACATTATGACAGTTTATGAAACCTGCAAAAATTAACCTGACAATGATAATAATGATTTTATAAAAAACCCTCAGTGTCTCAGTAGTAAAAAATGTCCTCTAGGCAAGCAAATTGCAGGCCTATTCTGATGACATTTGCTTCCTTATGTGAGCAGCTGAAGAAAGGGATGGGTTTGAGTTAACTTGGTGCTCCCACTGCTGGCTGCTGCATATATTCCAAGTTATCTGCTTTCTCTCTTAATTAATGCAGGCATTTTTAAATAAATAATATTTTATTACCAAGACATGTTTGCCTCAAACTTATTAAAATGTTACAGGAGTCAGGCTAACAGCGCAAGGTGAATTCAGCTCGGAGCTTTACCTTGGGCTATCTCAAGCTGCCGTTTTGCAACTCCTAATGCAGAGAACAGATCCAGCTCGATTCTTGTCTCTGCACTCAGACTATTCTCTAAGTGCTGTGTGTTATCCTGCATGGCTGAAAGTGCTGGCATTAACACCTCTGCATCCTTCTCATTTCCTTGTACTTCTGCAGCTCCCGTGGGAGTAATCAAGCCCAATGTTACTCATGTAGCTTTTATGCACGGGATGTACAGGAAACTTTTCCATTTCCCCGCAGCGCACAAATGGGCCCAGCATTAATGCTGTAGCATTAAAAAGAGAACTGATTTTTTGCATAGGATACTATAGTAATTGTAATTGCACAGTGGTATCATAAAAGCGATGAGAACACTGTACAGATAGCTGCAGTGAGGTGAGTAAACCCTATTACTTTCCTCCTTGGTCCCAGCTCTGTATACTCCAAATCCATGTTACTGCAGCCCTTTCTCTGGAGTTCATTGTCTGTCTGTGCTATTTGGGGAGCTCTGAGATGCTCAGTGAGGAACGTGGAGAACTGAGGTTTGCCATCACGAAACAGACCTGGCTGCAATTCAGACACGAAAGCGACACCAGGTAACTGTCGCACTCTGAGCTCCGACAACTATTTGGGAAGATCCAGGAGGGGCGTATTTAGGTCCCTGTAAGGAGTTTTCTCGACTTCCTAACTGCCCCAGTGCCGCGAAACAGCCACAAGCAAAGTGAGCCCTGCGCCAGTGCAAGGCAACCACAACAAGGCACCACAGAGCTGCTCCCGCAGCAGGAGCCCGGCTCAGAGGAGCAGCAGAAAGAGCCCAGTGGCAGGGCCCTGTAGGATGCCAAGGCGAGGCAAGGGGTGAATTTGGGAAGAAACCTGTGGGTTGTAGTGCGGTGTGCTGTGGGAAAGTGGAGGCAACCGTCTAAGAGGGTCACCTGTAGCCAAAAGTGAGAGATGAACCAGGGCCCATTATCAGAAGTGATGTGGTCTGGTATACTGTGTGATCAAAAGACATGCAGAGTAGAAGGAGAGCTGTAGCCTCTGCAGGCGAGAGCTGGGCTCAGGGCAGGAAGAGGGCAACCTTTCTGAATGAGTTTGCCACAGTCAGGCTGCGGTTCTGGCCCCTGGATATTGGTAACTCAACTCTGAAGTCCTTGGAAATGCAGAACCAAGGGCCTGATGGGGTTTTTGCACTGGCCACCCAGCATAGGAGCACAGCATCGGTACCGCAGACCCTACGTCATCCTGCTGAGCCAGTCCAGCAGCATTTGTGCTTGCTCACCGCTGTACCAATCACCAGTGTAAATTGCAACCAAGGGGTGTATCATTTGCCCTGAAAATTGTGTGCCCGCAGTAGAGTTTGTGAACAGCTGCATCTACTTGAGTTTTCCTTATCTTATTGAATCATGTGACTGCTTGTAACTGTGTGTGTGGCTACCTTTAAGAGCCTCATGTATCAGTTGTTACATTTACCCTGGCATTGCAGGAGGGAAAAGCAGAGTAGGCTGTCTGAAAAAAAGAAGCCTGATCCTTCCACAAATGTATCTCCTTGGTCTTTTGAGAACAGCACACTATGCAGTCTGCATTTTAAAGAAGTGACTTTTTATTTGAAATGCTTGTTACAGCTTGATAGCCATCCTCTGGTGTTTCCTAGAAAGTGAACCGGTGTGCAGGTGGTGTAACTAGTGAGACCAAACTCCCCCTGCTCTTCAGATGGCCCACAGCTGAGAAGCAAGTTTATCAAAAACACAAATACGGCCATCTCTTAATGGGGACTTCAGTAGGTCGTTGAGGCTGACCCCCTGCCCTGGGCAGGAAAGAGTGCTGGGCTCAGACGACCCCAGCCAGGTGCATATGTAGCCTCCTTTAAAGACCCCCAGGGTAGGGGAGAGCATCACCTCCCTTGGGAGCCCATTCCAGATTGTGGCAACCCTTACCATAAAGAGGTTTTTCCTGATGTCTAGCCTAAATCTGCTCTCCATCAGTTTGTGGCCGTGGTTCCTAGTTCCTCCAAGGGGTGTCCTGGTAAAGAGAGCATCTCCTATTCCTTGCCGGCCTCCCCCTCACCCGATGAATTTGTAGGCGGCCACAAGATCACCTCGCAGCCTTCTCTTGGGGAGGCTGAAGAGATCCAGGGCCCTCAATCTCTCCTCGTAGGCCTTTGCCTGCCGGCCCCCAATGATACCAGTGGCCCTCCTCTGAACCCTCCCTGGGTTGCCCTCGTCAGGGACTCGAACCCCAACTTCCCAGGTCCGTTGTCTGACCACAAGAGACAGGCAACACCAGCAAGGTCTTATCTCAAAGCTCTTTATTGAAGCGTGCACACAACAACAAAGAGCAGCTCGTCTCCTCCAAGAACCAGCCCCCCTTGATAATAAGTAAGCAAGTTTATATAGACAGTTTTGCGCCACAAATTCTATACTTAATTGACTCAACCTCTATGGTTAGTTAAAAACTTTTAGTGCGCATGACACGATACAGTAGGTGGGAATTTCCCACTGTAAGAGAAAGCAAGATATCAGGTTAGTGTGAGAAAACTTCTAATTAGTTCAAACTGGCTTTTGGCTACATACTGATTTTGATATGTTAAATCAGGGAGGAGGATTGCATCCCTGATTGTTTCAGCTGTGTCTTTGTTGCACAAAGGCGGTTCGTTTCTTTGGAGGCTCGCAAAGCATCACAGACACACACTCAGCCGCCAGCATAAAAGGTTGTATTTGTTTGCAAACAAAGGTCAGAGCAGAGTCAGGTACTCAGATTACTCTGACCCCGCATTGGTATTTGCAAGTGGAATTTATCTTCTCTCTCCTGAGCCCGTGTGCAGACACTGGAACTCTTACAGCTACTTCCGTTTCATACAAGCATACATGTAGTTACATCACTACATACATCGCATGTATAGTATAATTAGCTACTTAAGTATGCAGGGCGGAGAGGTAAATATGCATCAGCTAATTAAGCATGCTCAAAGACCACAACAGTTCACAAAAGTTTACACTTCAAGGCTACAGTCAATTGAATTCCAGCTTCTGTATCAGC
>NW_028324557.1:0-13592 GCF_052110815.1 Crocodylus siamensis
GGGGGAGCACATTTTGGAGGCTTAAGCCCGGGTGGGGGGGGCACTTGATGGAGGCTTAATGCCCTGGCGCTTGTGCGGGGCCTGCGTGCGCACTCCCGGTGGTTTTTTGGGAGTGACGCCCAGGGCGGCAGCATGTCCGGGCACCAGGTCAACCCCTTGCATACCTAGGGGGACTTTTGGAGCCCAGGTCAACCCCAGGCAAGCGAACGGGGCCTTGCAGACACCAGGTCAACCCAATGCAAGCGAATGGGGCCTGGCCCAGGTGCCGGGGGGGACTCCTTGGAGGCTCAAGCCCGGATTTGGGGGGCACTTTCTGGAGGCTTAAGCCCGGGTGGGGGGGGCACTTTTTGGAGGCTTAAGCCCGGGTGGGGGGGGCACTTTTTGGAGGCTTAAGCCCGGGTGAGGGGGGCACTTGATGGAGGCTGAATTCCCTGGCAGTTGTGCGGGTCCTGCGTCTGCACTTTCGGTTTTTTTTGGAGAGTGAAGCCCAGGGCAGCAGGAAGTCTGGGCACCAGCACAACCCCAGGCATGCCTAGGGGGACTTTTGGAGCCCAGGTCAACCCCAGGCAAGCGAATGGGGCCTTGCAGACACCAGGTGAACCCAATGCAAGCGAATGGGGCCTGGCCCAGGTGCGGGGGCACTTGTTGGAGGCTTAAGCCCAGGTGGGTGGGGCACTTGATGGAGGCCTAAGGCCCTGGCACTTGTGCGGGGCCTGCGTGCGCACTCCCAGTGGTTTTTTGGGAGTGAAGCCCAGGGCGGCAGCATGTCCGGGCACCAGGTCAACCCCAGGCATGCCTAGGGGGAATTTTGGAGCCCATGTCAACCCCAGGCAAGCGAATGGGGCCTTGCAGCCACCAGGTCAAGCCGAGGCAACTGAATGGGGCCTGGCTCAGGTGCCGGGGTAGACTCCTTGGAGGCTCAAGCCTAGGTGGGGGGGGCACTTCTTGGAGTCTTAAGCCCAGGTGGGGGCAGCACTTCATGGAGGCTTAAGGCCCTGGCGGATGTGCGGGTCCTGTGTCCGCACTTTTGGTGGATTATTGGGAGTGAAGCCCAGGGCGGCAGGAAGTCTGGGCACCAGCACAAGCCCAGGCATGCCTAGGGGGACTTTTGGAGCCCAGGTCAACCCCAGGCAAGCGAATGGGGCCTTGCAGACACCAGGTCAACCCAATGCAAGCAAATGGGGCCTGGCCCAGGTGCCGGGGGGGACTCCTTGGAGGCTTAAGCCCTGGTGGGGGGGGCACTTTTTGCAGGCTTAAGCCCTGGTGGGGGGGGCACTTTCTGGAGTCTTAAGCCCGGGTGGGGGGGGCACTTGATGGAGGCTTAAGGCCCTGGCGGTTGTGCGGGTCCTGCGTCTGCACTTTCGGTGGTTTTTTGAGAGTGAAGCCCAGGGCGGCAGCAAGTCCGGGCACCAGCACAACCCCAGGCATGCCTAGGGGGACTTTTGGAACCCAGGTCAACCCCAGGCAAGCGAATGGGGCCTAGCAGGCACCAAGGCAAACCCAGGAAAGCGAATGGGGCCTAGCAGCCAGCAGGTCAACCCTAGGTAAGCGAATGGGGCCTTTCAGGCACCAGATCAATACTAGGCAAGCGAATGGGGCCTGCCGGGTGGGGGGGGCCAGGCACTCCCGGTGGTTTTTTCGGCAGCATGTCCGGGCACCAGGTCAACCCCTTGCATACCTAGGGGGGGGAGCAGCCCTGGTGGGGGGGGCACTTTTTGGAGGCTTAAGCCCGGGTGGGGGGGGCACTTGATGGAGGCTTAAGGCCCTGGCGCTTGTGCGGGTCCTGCGTCGCACTTTCGGTGGTTTTTTGGGAGTGAAGCCCAGGGCGGCAGCATGTCCGGGCACCAGGTCAACCCCAGGCATGCCTAGGGGGACTTTTGGAGCCCAGGTCAACCCCAGGCAAGCGAATGGGGCCTGTCAACCCCAGGCAAGCAGGCACCAGGTCAACCCAAGGCAAGCGAATGGGGCCTAGCAGCCAGCAGGTCAACCCTAGGTAAGCGAATGGGGCCTTTCAGGCACCTTGGAGGATCAATACTAGGCAACTGAATGGGGCCTGGCCCAGGTGCCGGGGGAGACTCCTTGGAGGCTCAAGCCTAGGTGACGCCCAGGGCGGCAGGGGGGGCAGGCAGCCTTAAGCCCGGGTGGGGGGGGCACTTTTTGGAGGCTTAAGCCCGGGTGGGGGGGGCACTTGGATGGAGGCTTAAGGCCCTGGCGGTTGTGCGGGTCCTGCGTCTGCACTTTCGGTTTTTTTTGGAGAGTGAAGCCCAGGGCGGCAGGAAGTCTGGGCACCAGCACAACCCCAGGCATGCCTAGGGGGACTTTTGGAGCCCAGGTCAACCCCAGGCAAGCGAATGGGGCCTTGCAGACACCAGGTCAACCCAATGCAAGCAAATGGGGCCTGGCCCAGGTGCCGGGGGGGGGACTAAGCCCTTGGCACTTTCTGGGCTTAAGCCCGGGTGGGGGGGGCACTTGATGGAGGCTTAAGGCCCTGGCACTTGTGCGGGGCCTGCGTGCGCACTCCCGGTGGTTTTTTGGGAGTGAAGCCCAGGGCGGCAGCATGTCCGGGCACCAGGTCAACCCCAGGCATGCCTAGGGGGACTTTTGGAGCCCAGGTCAACCCCAGGCAAGCGAATGGGGCCTTGCAGCCACCAGGTCAAACCCAGGAAAGCGAATGGGGCCTAGCAGCCAGCAGGTCAACCCGGGGTAAGCGAATGGGGCCTTTCAGGCACCAGATCAATACTAGGCAAGCGAATGGGGCCTGCCCCAGGTCGGGGGAGCACATTTTGGAGTCTTAAGCCCAGGTGGGGGGGGCACTTGATGGAGGCTTAATGCCCTGGCGCTTGTGCGGGGCCTGCGTGCGCACTCCCGGTGGTTTTTTGGGAGTGACGCCCAGGGCGGCAGCATGTCCGGGCACCAGGTCAACCCCTTGCATACCTAGGGGGACTTTTGGAGCCCAGGTCAACCCCAGGCAAGCGAACGGGGCCTTGCAGACACCAGGTCAACCCAATGCAAGCGAATGGGGCCTGGCCCAGGTGCCGGGGGGGACTCCTTGGAGGCTCAAGCCCGGATTTGGGGGGCACTTTCTGGAGGCTTAAGCCCGGGTGGGGGGGGCACTTTTTGGAGGCTTAAGCCCGGGTGGGGGGGGCACTTTTTGGAGGCTTAAGCCCGGGTGAGGGGGGCACTTGATGGAGGCTGAATTCCCTGGCAGTTGTGCGGGTCCTGCGTCTGCACTTTCGGTTTTTTTTGGAGAGTGAAGCCCAGGGCAGCAGGAAGTCTGGGCACCAGCACAACCCCAGGCATGCCTAGGGGGACTTTTGGAGCCCAGGTCAACCCCAGGCAAGCGAATGGGGCCTTGCAGACACCAGGTGAACCCAATGCAAGCGAATGGGGCCTGGCCCAGGTGCGGGGGCACTTGTTGGAGGCTTAAGCCCAGGTGGGTGGGGCACTTGATGGAGGCCTAAGGCCCTGGCACTTGTGCGGGGCCTGCGTGCGCACTCCCAGTGGTTTTTTGGGAGTGAAGCCCAGGGCGGCAGCATGTCCGGGCACCAGGTCAACCCCAGGCATGCCTAGGGGGAATTTTGGAGCCCATGTCAACCCCAGGCAAGCGAATGGGGCCTTGCAGCCACCAGGTCAAGCCGAGGCAACTGAATGGGGCCTGGCTCAGGTGCCGGGGTAGACTCCTTGGAGGCTCAAGCCTAGGTGGGGGGGGCACTTCTTGGAGTCTTAAGCCCAGGTGGGGGCAGCACTTCATGGAGGCTTAAGGCCCTGGCGGATGTGCGGGTCCTGTGTCCGCACTTTTGGTGGATTATTGGGAGTGAAGCCCAGGGCGGCAGGAAGTCTGGGCACCAGCACAAGCCCAGGCATGCCTAGGGGGACTTTTGGAGCCCAGGTCAACCCCAGGCAAGCGAATGGGGCCTTGCAGACACCAGGTCAACCCAATGCAAGCAAATGGGGCCTGGCCCAGGTGCCGGGGGGGACTCCTTGGAGGCTTAAGCCCTGGTGGGGGGGGCACTTTTTGCAGGCTTAAGCCCTGGTGGGGGGGGCACTTTCTGGAGTCTTAAGCCCGGGTGGGGGGGGCACTTGATGGAGGCTTAAGGCCCTGGCGGTTGTGCGGGTCCTGCGTCTGCACTTTCGGTGGTTTTTTGAGAGTGAAGCCCAGGGCGGCAGCAAGTCCGGGCACCAGCACAACCCCAGGCATGCCTAGGGGGACTTTTGGAACCCAGGTCAACCCCAGGCAAGCGAATGGGGCCTAGCAGGCACCAAGGCAAACCCAGGAAAGCGAATGGGGCCTAGCAGCCAGCAGGTGCCGGGGGGGACTCCTTGGAGGCTTAAGCCCTGGTGACGCCCAGGGCGGCAGCATGTCCGGGGGGGGGGGCACTTTTTGCAGGCTTAAGCCCTGGTGGGGGGGGCACTTTTTGGAGGCTTAAGCCCGGGTGGGGGGGGCACTTGATGGAGGCTTAAGGCCCTGGCGGTTGTGCGGGTCCTGCGTCTGCACTTTCGGTGGTTTTTTGAGAGTGAAGCCCAGGGCGGCAGCAAGTCCGGGCACCAGCACAACCCCAGGCATGCCTAGGGGGACTTTTGGAGCCCAGGTCAACCCCAGGCAAGCGAATGGGGCCTAGCAGGCACCAAGGCAAACCCAGGAAAGCGAATGGGGCCTAGCAGCCAGCAGGTCAACCCTAGGTAAGCGAATGGGGCCTTTCAGGCACCAGATCAATACTAGGCAAGCGAATGGGGCCTGCCCCAGGTCGGGGGAGCACATTTTGGAGGCTTAAGCCCGGGTGGGGGGGGCACTTGATGGAGGCTTAATGCCCTGGCGCTTGTGCGGGGCCTGCGTGCGCACTCCCGGTGGTTTTTTGGGAGTGACGCCCAGGGCGGCAGCATGTCCGGGCACCAGGTCAACCCCTTGCATACCTAGGGGGACTTTTGGAGCCCAGGTCAACCCCAGGCAAGCGAACGGGGCCTTGCAGACACCAGGTCAACCCAATGCAAGCGAATGGGGCCTGGCCCAGGTGCCGGGGGGGACTCCTTGGAGGCTCAAGCCCGGATTTGGGGGGCACTTTCTGGAGGCTTAAGCCCGGGTGGGGGGGGCACTTTTTGGAGGCTTAAGCCCGGGTGGGGGGGGCACTTTTTGGAGGCTTAAGCCCGGGTGAGGGGGGCACTTGATGGAGGCTGAATTCCCTGGCAGTTGTGCGGGTCCTGCGTCTGCACTTTCGGTTTTTTTTGGAGAGTGAAGCCCAGGGCAGCAGGAAGTCTGGGCACCAGCACAACCCCAGGCATGCCTAGGGGGACTTTTGGAGCCCAGGTCAACCCCAGGCAAGCGAATGGGGCCTTGCAGACACCAGGTGAACCCAATGCAAGCGAATGGGGCCTGGCCCAGGTGCGGGGGCACTTGTTGGAGGCTTAAGCCCAGGTGGGTGGGGCACTTGATGGAGGCCTAAGGCCCTGGCACTTGTGCGGGGCCTGCGTGCGCACTCCCAGTGGTTTTTTGGGAGTGAAGCCCAGGGCGGCAGCATGTCCGGGCACCAGGTCAACCCCAGGCATGCCTAGGGGGAATTTTGGAGCCCATGTCAACCCCAGGCAAGCGAATGGGGCCTTGCAGCCACCAGGTCAAGCCGAGGCAACTGAATGGGGCCTGGCTCAGGTGCCGGGGTAGACTCCTTGGAGGCTCAAGCCTAGGTGGGGGGGGCACTTCTTGGAGTCTTAAGCCCAGGTGGGGGCAGCACTTCATGGAGGCTTAAGGCCCTGGCGGATGTGCGGGTCCTGTGTCCGCACTTTTGGTGGATTATTGGGAGTGAAGCCCAGGGCGGCAGGAAGTCTGGGCACCAGCACAAGCCCAGGCATGCCTAGGGGGACTTTTGGAGCCCAGGTCAACCCCAGGCAAGCGAATGGGGCCTTGCAGACACCAGGTCAACCCAATGCAAGCAAATGGGGCCTGGCCCAGGTGCCGGGGGGGACTCCTTGGAGGCTTAAGCCCTGGTGGGGGGGGCACTTTTTGCAGGCTTAAGCCCTGGTGGGGGGGGCACTTTCTGGAGTCTTAAGCCCGGGTGGGGGGGGCACTTGATGGAGGCTTAAGGCCCTGGCGGTTGTGCGGGTCCTGCGTCTGCACTTTCGGTGGTTTTTTGAGAGTGAAGCCCAGGGCGGCAGCAAGTCCGGGCACCAGCACAACCCCAGGCATGCCTAGGGGGACTTTTGGAACCCAGGTCAACCCCAGGCAAGCGAATGGGGCCTAGCAGGCACCAAGGCAAACCCAGGAAAGCGAATGGGGCCTAGCAGCCAGCAGGTCAACCCTAGGTAAGCGAATGGGGCCTTTCAGGCACCAGATCAATACTAGGCAAGCGAATGGGGCCTGGCCCAGGTCGGGGGGCACATTTTGGAGGCTTAAGCCCGGGTGGGGGGGGCACTTGATGGAGGCTTAATGCCCTGGCGCTTGTGCGGGGCCTGCGTGCGCACTCCCGGTGGTTTTTTGGGAGTGAAGCCCAGGGCGGCAGCATGTCCGGGCACCAGGTCAACCCCAGGCATGCCTAGGGGGAATTTTGGAGCCCATGTCAACCCCAGGCAAGCGAATGGGGCCTTGCAGCCACCAGGTCAAGCCGAGGCAACTGAATGGGGCCTGGCTCAGGTGCCGGGGTAGACTCCTTGGAGGCTCAAGCCTAGGTGGGGGGGGCACTTCTTGGAGTCTTAAGCCCAGGTGGGGGCAGCACTTCATGGAGGCTTAAGGCCCTGGCGGATGTGCGGGTCCTGTGTCCGCACTTTTGGTGGATTATTGGGAGTGAAGCCCAGGGCGGCAGGAAGTCTGGGCACCAGCACAAGCCCAGGCATGCCTAGGGGGACTTTTGGAGCCCAGGTCAACCCCAGGCAAGCGAATGGGGCCTTGCAGACACCAGGTCAACCCAATGCAAGCAAATGGGGCCTGGCCCAGGTGCCGGGGGGGACTCCTTGGAGGCTTAAGCCCTGGTGGGGGGGGCACTTTTTGCAGGCTTAAGCCCTGGTGGGGGGGGCACTTTCTGGAGTCTTAAGCCCGGGTGGGGGGGGCACTTGATGGAGGCTTAAGGCCCTGGCGGTTGTGCGGGTCCTGCGTCTGCACTTTCGGTGGTTTTTTGAGAGTGAAGCCCAGGGCGGCAGCAAGTCCGGGCACCAGCACAACCCCAGGCATGCCTAGGGGGACTTTTGGAACCCAGGTCAACCCCAGGCAAGCGAATGGGGCCTAGCAGGCACCAAGGCAAACCCAGGAAAGCGAATGGGGCCTAGCAGCCAGCAGGTCAACCCTAGGTAAGCGAATGGGGCCTTTCAGGCACCAGATCAATACTAGGCAAGCGAATGGGGCCTGCCCCAGGTCGGGGGAGCACATTTTGGAGGCTTAAGCCCGGGTGGGGGGGGCACTTGATGGAGGCTTAATGCCCTGGCGCTTGTGCGGGGCCTGCGTGCGCACTCCCGGTGGTTTTTTGGGAGTGACGCCCAGGGCGGCAGCATGTCCGGGCACCAGGTCAACCCCTTGCATACCTAGGGGGACTTTTGGAGCCCAGGTCAACCCCAGGCAAGCGAACGGGGCCTTGCAGACACCAGGTCAACCCAATGCAAGCGAATGGGGCCTGGCCCAGGTGCCGGGGGGGACTCCTTGGAGGCTCAAGCCCGGATTTGGGGGGCACTTTCTGGAGGCTTAAGCCCGGGTGGGGGGGGCACTTTTTGGAGGCTTAAGCCCGGGTGGGGGGGGCACTTTTTGGAGGCTTAAGCCCGGGTGAGGGGGGCACTTGATGGAGGCTGAATTCCCTGGCAGTTGTGCGGGTCCTGCGTCTGCACTTTCGGTTTTTTTTGGAGAGTGAAGCCCAGGGCAGCAGGAAGTCTGGGCACCAGCACAACCCCAGGCATGCCTAGGGGGACTTTTGGAGCCCAGGTCAACCCCAGGCAAGCGAATGGGGCCTTGCAGACACCAGGTGAACCCAATGCAAGCGAATGGGGCCTGGCCCAGGTGCGGGGGCACTTGTTGGAGGCTTAAGCCCAGGTGGGTGGGGCACTTGATGGAGGCCTAAGGCCCTGGCACTTGTGCGGGGCCTGCGTGCGCACTCCCAGTGGTTTTTTGGGAGTGAAGCCCAGGGCGGCAGCATGTCCGGGCACCAGGTCAACCCCAGGCATGCCTAGGGGGAATTTTGGAGCCCATGTCAACCCCAGGCAAGCGAATGGGGCCTTGCAGCCACCAGGTCAAGCCGAGGCAACTGAATGGGGCCTGGCTCAGGTGCCGGGGTAGACTCCTTGGAGGCTCAAGCCTAGGTGGGGGGGGCACTTCTTGGAGTCTTAAGCCCAGGTGGGGGCAGCACTTCATGGAGGCTTAAGGCCCTGGCGGATGTGCGGGTCCTGTGTCCGCACTTTTGGTGGATTATTGGGAGTGAAGCCCAGGGCGGCAGGAAGTCTGGGCACCAGCACAAGCCCAGGCATGCCTAGGGGGACTTTTGGAGCCCAGGTCAACCCCAGGCAAGCGAATGGGGCCTTGCAGACACCAGGTCAACCCAATGCAAGCAAATGGGGCCTGGCCCAGGTGCCGGGGGGGACTCCTTGGAGGCTTAAGCCCTGGTGGGGGGGGCACTTTTTGCAGGCTTAAGCCCTGGTGGGGGGGGCACTTTCTGGAGTCTTAAGCCCGGGTGGGGGGGGCACTTGATGGAGGCTTAAGGCCCTGGCGGTTGTGCGGGTCCTGCGTCTGCACTTTCGGTGGTTTTTTGAGAGTGAAGCCCAGGGCGGCAGCAAGTCCGGGCACCAGCACAACCCCAGGCATGCCTAGGGGGACTTTTGGAGCCCAGGTCAACCCCAGGCAAGCGAATGGGGCCTTTCAGGCACCAGATCAATACAGGCAAGCGAAGGCCTGCCCCAACCCTTAAGCCCGGGTGGGGGGGGCACTTGATGGAAGCATGCCCTGGCGCTTGTGCGGGGCCTGCGTGCGCAATGGGGCCTCCGGGCACCAGGGCCCAGGTGCCTTGCAGACACCAGGTCAACCCAATGCAAGGAATGGGGGAGGCTCCTTGGAGGCTTAAGCCCTGGCCCAGGGGGGGGGCACTTTTTGCAGGCTTAAGCCCGGGTGGGGGGGGCACTTTTGGAGGCTTAAGCCCGGGTGGGGGGGGCACTTGATGGAGGCTTAAGGCCCTGGCGGTTGTGCGGGTCCTGCGTCTGCACTTTCGGTGGTTTTTTGAGAGTGAAGCCCAGGGCGGCAGCAAGTCCGGGCACCAGCACAACCCCAGGCATGCCTAGGGGGACTTTTGGAACCCAGGTCAACCCCAGGCAAGCGAATGGGGCCTAGCAGGCACCAAGGCAAACCCAGGAAAGCGAATGGGGCCTAGCAGCCAGCAGGTCAACCCTAGGTAAGCGAATGGGGCCTTTCAGGCACCAGGTCAATACTAGGCAAGCGAATGGGGCCTGCCCCAGGTCGGGGGAGCACATTTTGGAGGCTTAAGCCCGGGTGGGGGGGGCACTTGATGGAGGCTTAATGCCCTGGCGCTTGTGCGGGGCCTGCGTGCGCACTCCCGGTGGTTTTTTGGGAGTGACGCCCAGGGCGGCAGCATGTCCGGGCACCAGGTCAACCCCTTGCATACCTAGGGGGACTTTTGGAGCCCAGGTCAACCCCAGGCAAGCGAATGGGGCCTTGCAGACACCAGGTGCCGAATGGGGCCTGGCCCAGGTGCCGGGGGGGACTCCTTGGAGGCTCAAGCCCGGATTTGGGGGGCACTTTCTGGAGGCTTAAGCCCGGGTGGGGGGGGCACTTTTTGGAGGCTTAAGCCCGGGTGGGGGGGGGGGGCACTTTTTGGAGGCTTAAGCCCGGGTGACTTTTGGGGGGCAAGCACTTGATGGAGGCTGAAGGCCCTGGCAGTTGTGCGGGTCCTGCGTCCGCACTTCCGGCACTTTTGGTTTTTGGGAGTGAAGCCCAGGGCGGCAGGAAGTCTGGGCACCAGCACAACCCCAGGCATGCCTAGGGGGACTTTTGGAGCCCAGGTCAACCCCAGGCAAGCGAATGGGGCCTTGCAGACACCAGGTCAACCCAATGCAAGCAAATGGGGCCTGGCCCAGGTGCCGGGGGGGACTCCTTGGAGGCTTAAGCCCTGGTGGGGGGGGCACTTTTTGCAGGCTTAAGCCCTGGTGGGGGGGGCACTTTCTGGAGTCTTAAGCCCGGGTGGGGGGGGCACTTGATGGAGGCTTAAGGCCCTGGCGGTTGTGCGGGTCCTGCGTCTGCACTTTCGGTGGTTTTTTGAGAGTGAAGCCCAGGGCGGCAGCAAGTCCGGGCACCAGCACAACCCCAGGCATGCCTAGGGGGACTTTTGGAGCCCAGGTCAACCCCAGGCAAGCGAATGGGGCCTTGCAGCACCAAGGCAAACCAGGAAAGGTGGGGCCTAGCAGCCAGCAGGCAACCCTAGGTAAGCGAATGGGGCCTCAGGCACCAGCTCAGGTGCCGGAGGTAGACTCCTTGGAGGCTGCCCCAGGTGCGGGGGGGGCACTTCTTGGAGGTCTTAAGCCCAGGTGGGGGCAGCACTTGATGGAGGCTTAAGGCCCTGGCGGTCTTAAGCCCAGGTGGGGGCAGCACTTTGTGCGGGTCCTGTGTCCGCACTTTTGGTGGATTATTGGGAGTGAAGCCCAGGGCGGCAGGAAGTCTGGGCACCAGCACAACCCCAGGCATGCCTAGGGGGACTTTTGGAGCCCAGGTCAACCCCAGGCAAGCGAATGGGGCCTTGCAGACACCAGGTCAACCCAATGCAAGCGAATGGGGCCTGGCCCAGGTGCCGGGGGGGACTCCTTGGAGGCTCAAGCCCGGATTTGGGGGGCACTTTCTGGAGGCTTAAGCCCGGGTGGGGGGGGCACTTTTTGGAGGCTTAAGCCCGGGTGGGGGGGGCACTTTTTGGAGGCTTAAGCCCGGGTGGGGGGGCACTTGATGGAGGCTGAATTCCCTGGCAGTTGTGCGGGTCCTGCGTCTGCACTTTCGGTTTTTTTTGGAGAGTGAAGCCCAGGGCAGCAGGAAGTCTGGGCACCAGCACAACCCCAGGCATGCCTAGGGGGACTTTTGGAGCCCAGGTCAACCCCAGGCAAGCGAATGGGGCCTTGCAGACACCAGGTGAACCCAATGCAAGCGAATGGGGCCTGGCCCAGGTGCGGGGGCACTTGTTGGAGGCTTAAGCCCAGGTGGGTGGGGCACTTGATGGAGGCCTAAGGCCCTGGCACTTGTGCGGGGCCTGCGTGCGCACTCCCAGTGGTTTTTTGGGAGTGAAGCCCAGGGCGGCAGCATGTCCGGGCACCAGGTCAACCCCAGGCATGCCTAGGGGGAATTTTGGAGCCCATGTCAACCCCAGGCAAGCGAATGGGGCCTTGCAGCCACCAGGTCAAGCCGAGGCAACTGAATGGGGCCTGGCTCAGGTGCCGGGGTAGACTCCTTGGAGGCTCAAGCCTAGGTGGGGGGGGCACTTCTTGGAGTCTTAAGCCCAGGTGGGGGCAGCACTTCATGGAGGCTTAAGGCCCTGGCGGATGTGCGGGTCCTGTGTCCGCACTTTTGGTGGATTATTGGGAGTGAAGCCCAGGGCGGCAGGAAGTCTGGGCACCAGCACAAGCCCAGGCATGCCTAGGGGGACTTTTGGAGCCCAGGTCAACCCCAGGCAAGCGAATGGGGCCTTGCAGACACCAGGTCAACCCAATGCAAGCAAATGGGGCCTGGCCCAGGTGCCGGGGGGGACTCCTTGGAGGCTTAAGCCCTGGTGGGGGGGGCACTTTTTGCAGGCTTAAGCCCTGGTGGGGGGGGCACTTTCTGGAGTCTTAAGCCCGGGGTGGGGGGGGCACTTGATGGAGGCTTAAGGCCCTGGCGGTTGTGCGGGTCCTGCGTCTGCACTTTCGGTGGTTTTTTGAGAGTGAAGCCCAGGGCGGCAGCAAGTCCGGGCACCAGCACAACCCCAGGCATGCCTAGGGGGACTTTTGGAACCCAGGTCAACCCCAGGCAAGCGAATGGGGCCTAGCAGGCACCAAGGCAAACCCAGGAAAGCGAATGGGGCCTAGCAGCCAGCAGGTCAACCCTAGGTAAGCGAATGGGGCCTTTCAGGCACCAGATCAATACTAGGCAAGCGAATGGGGCCTGCCCCAGGTCGGGGGAGCACATTTTGGAGGCTTAAGCCCGGGTGGGGGGGGCACTTGATGGAGGCTTAATGCCCTGGCGCTTGTGCGGGGCCTGCGTGCGCACTCCCGGTGGTTTTTTGGGAGTGACGCCCAGGGCGGCAGCATGTCCGGGCACCAGGTCAACCCCTTGCATACCTAGGGGGACTTTTGGAGCCCAGGTCAACCCCAGGCAAGCGAACGGGGCCTTGCAGACACCAGGTCAACCCAATGCAAGCGAATGGGGCCTGGCCCAGGTGCCGGGGGGGACTCCTTGGAGGCTCAAGCCCGGATTTGGGGGGCACTTTCTGGAGGCTTAAGCCCGGGTGGGGGGGGCACTTTTTGGAGGCTTAAGCCCGGGTGGGGGGGGCACTTTTTGGAGGCTTAAGCCCGGGTGAGGGGGGCACTTGATGGAGGCTGAATTCCCTGGCAGTTGTGCGGGTCCTGCGTCTGCACTTTCGGTTTTTTTTGGAGAGTGAAGCCCAGGGCAGCAGGAAGTCTGGGCACCAGCACAACCCCAGGCATGCCTAGGGGGACTTTTGGAGCCCAGGTCAACCCCAGGCAAGCGAATGGGGCCTTGCAGACACCAGGTGAACCCAATGCAAGCGAATGGGGCCTGGCCCAGGTGCGGGGGCACTTGTTGGAGGCTTAAGCCCAGGTAAGCCCGGGTGGGGTGGGGCACTTGATGGAGGCCTAAGGCCCTGGCACTTGTGCGGGGCCTGCGTGCGCACTCCCAGTGGTTTTTTGGGAGTGAAGCCCAGGGCGGCAGCATGTCCGGGCACCAGGTCAACCCCAGGCATGCCTAGGGGGAATTTTGGAGCCCATGTCAACCCCAGGCAAGCGAATGGGGCCTTGCAGCCACCAGGTCAAGCCGAGGCAACTGAATGGGGCCTGGCTCAGGTGCCGGGGTAGACTCCTTGGAGGCTCAAGCCCTCTGGATCAGCTTCCCGGGATACAGTTTCCGGGTTTTCAAGGGAAGACCAGGATCCGGATGCAGGAAACCCTTCTTCATGCAAAAGCAGGCAAAGACTCGGGGATCCGCTTGCCAGGGATCCAGTTTCCGAGGTTTTCGGGAAGACCAGACTCCTTGATCAGCTTCCTGGCATCCAGTTTCCGGGTTTTTTCCGGAAGACCAGGATCCGGATTCCTGAAATGCCTTCTTTATGAAAAGTTTCGGAAGACTACGGCTCTGGATCCACTTCCCGGGATCCAGTTATGACCCCCGGATGTTTTCGCAGAAGACTCAGGCTCCAGGATCCGCTGCCCTGGATCCAGTTACCGGATTTTCCGGAAGACCAGGATGCGGATGCCTGAAATGCCTTCTTCATGCAGAAGTTTCGGAAGACTCGGCTCGGGATCCGCTTCCCGGGATCTACTTTCCGAGGTTTTCCAGAAGACCAGGCTCCGGAACCGCTTCCCGAGGGATCCAGTTTCCGGGTTTTCCGGAAGACCAGGATCCGGATGGCCTGAAATGCCTTCTTTATGCA
>NW_028324558.1:0-37774 GCF_052110815.1 Crocodylus siamensis
CCCCTGCCTGCAATCCTAAGGAAATCAGATTCCAAAACGCACCCAAAACAAACCAACAAAAAAAAGTGCCTGTAATTGTGAAGGAAAATATTTGAACGTGTGATATAATAGTGACTGTAGTGAAATCTGCCTCAGTCTGCAGATAACTTTCAGCAGACCCCAGTGTTTTGTTTCTGTTTAACATTTTTTGTAAGTGTCCGGGATGACTCTGAGTTTTTGGAATAAAAGCCAAGGAAAATAACTGTTCAGCCTTGCATATTATTCACCTCTATACTTACCTAACATTTGATAGTCAAAAAATGAATAGGAACTTTTTAGTATTTAATATTGCTGTTTTGTGGTGATAGGTGTTTTTTTAGAATTGACGTAAGCACTTAAACTCTCTCTCTCTCTCTCTTCACTGTTCCAGTAAAGTAATGCTTAAAGTATACGACCATTTTTTGACCTGGCAGTTGACCAAGGTGGTTGTCTTCTTGGTTGGTTTGCTTGTTTGTTTTTTTTTTGACGGGTGAAAAATACCCAACCTAAGACCTAGTAGAGTAGAAAGAATTGGGGAAGAAGGAGTTCCTTTGGGAAGGTGAGGCCTTGCACTGTGCGAAGCGCTAGAATTTGGAGAGTGTGTGCCTGGGTATGTTGTTAGGCTGTGATGCCAGGAAGGAAACATGGTCTCGTGGCTGGAGTTTGGGCTTGGAGTTGGCTTTATTCCCAGCTTTGCCATTGACTTCTGTGTTCCCTTTCTGCAGTCAGCTTTCTTCGAAGTGGTACCAAACTCATCTTCCGGAGGAAGAACAAACAGAAGGAAGCTGGTCTGAGCCAATCGCACGATGACCTCTCCAATGCCAGCACCAGCTCTGCTGCTAGGAAGAAAGCGGGGAGTTTTTCTCGCCGTCTTATTAAGCGCTTCTCTTTCAAGTCTAAATCAAAACCCAAAGCCAATGGCAGCACAACGGCAATGGGTGAGAACTGAGGGAAGTATGAGCCAGTCTGAAGGACTGCATGGGATCCTCTCTCTTGATCCGTCTTTCCCACCCCTGGTGTGAGTGATCACAATCCTTCCACCCTCCAGTGAAGAGAGACCTCCCCTGGCCTGGTGCTTTTTACTGGTTGGGGAGAAGAGTGTTCTGAACCCAGAGTTAAGGCTGATGAGCTACGTGGGTTCTGTCGCCTCTGGACATCCGAAACCATCTTCCTCTTGCAGGAACGCAGGGGCATGCTAAACAGTCTGACAGTTTGAGACGCTGTTGAAATAACTCCACATTCTCGTGGTGGCAGCATGCCTCCGACTCCTCCAGACAGTTTGCTGTAAAGGGAAGTACCCTGAAGATGCCTGCTTTTGTGCTAAAAAATCAAGAACTAAGGGGGTTAACTATCTGGAGAAGAGACTCCTTTTCATAATTTTGAGGATAAAGAAGTTCAACTGTGGCTGATGATGAACCCTACACTTGCAGTATTTATGACCTGACTGAGATGGGACAGTTCAGTGTCTCTGCTTGGTGGAAGATTTCAAGGGGAGGAGTTAGTTTCCATAATCCAGTTGCATTCTTTGAACTGTGACTTTTGGAGAGAAGTTTGGGAAAATGTCTTTAACTGAAGGGGTTTCTAACAGAGGAGGGAAACTAACCACTATGAAAGAAACTGTCTGCAGGGTTCTTTGAAAAATCATGTCATAGCCGCAGTAGTTGCTCTCCTGTCGCTGGGCTTACCTCAGGTCTGTGATATCATGGAATGCTGAATTGATCCATAGATGTGCACTAACACACGTGTCTGCTGCATTTGTGTGGACCAACAGGTGTTCATTGTACGAGTGGGCTGTCTCTTACCTAGGAAGACAGTGGTCGGGACGGGGGCCCCAAAGAAAGCATGTTGTGTAGTTGTAAAGAATGCAGGAACGTGGCACTGTGCATAGTTGCCACGCTCCCCGAGTTCTGTACAGCAAAGACGGGCAGCGTGCTCAGAACGGTGAGGTGTGAGGTAGATGGTTATTTTACCTCTAAATCTATTGCGGCAAGAAGAGTTGGGCTTATTTCTTTTCTGTGAGACTGAGTTACTTCCTGTTTTGTAACAGGGAACCTGATATATTGGCTCTTTCTCCAGCAGTTCTGACTCTCTTGCGAGTCTGCTGTATACAAGTTGAGGTAATGGTGCTGAGTCCGAAACCCTGAAACCGGGTAGTCATCTGGGGAAACTTTCTGGGCATGGATGTCCGGGCCAAACCTGAACAGATATTTAGGAGGCCACGAGTGTCTTCTGGGATTAATGATTTGATTAGAAGCTTCTGCTCTTCTGTAGGATGCAGAAACAGGTAGATACCAAAGCAGGCTATGCTCGGGGAGGAATTACTATAGGCATTGACAAAGACCAGGTTGCCTGCGATTGGTCTAGAATCCCTCCCACACACCCCATCATCTTTACAAGAGGGCAACTGAGCTGGGATGGGTGCTGCTCTGGAAGGGGACTGTTGGAATTGTTCCTGTTGCTATACAATTCAAAAGAGCCATTATTGGGTTTTGTAAGAACTGCAAAGGAACTTCCTCCATAGAAAAAAATCTTACAATAGAAATGATCAGCACAGCACATCAAAAGCAGTATGTATAAACATACAGCCAAGAAGTTGAGGCCTTGCCTAATAGTTGTGGACAACAGGAGTGTAGCAGATATCCAGGATTGAGCTGTGACTGAAAGGGGATGAGTGGGGCACCTAAGGGAAAGATGTTCTTCCATATTGCCCCACTGACCCTAGCTAAAGTGGGAATATGCATGCACAGTAAATAACTGATCACGCTGGCTCCTTTCCTTCAGCCTTTGGTCCACAGTTGTCTGTTCAATTTCACCACCTTTTTTGTTCTCCCTTCTGCTGTTAGCCAAGCCCTTGCACTTTGGCCCATTATACTCTGATCCCCTCCCCGTACCCTGTCAGGCTACAGCTCATTCTTGTCTGTCACAGAACTGAGAATTCCTTGATGAGAACTTTTGAAAGGCTACCAACCAGGCATGAGCCACCTCCATTGCAGGACATTTCACTGCCACAACTTGTCCGCTGTGGCCTCAAAGTTGTACGGGTGTGCCTCTACCCATGCCACTCAACATTTCTCTTTAACACTCACTCATGGCCGTTGAACATGCGAGTCTGAAGTGCAAAGGGGCACAGAGGAGTGGAAACAAGCAACCGTTTAATTTAGAGCCAAAGTTTTCCATGAAACGAGCGCACGAGGGAGGCTGGCTGGACGGAGACCAACAGGCGGAAGAAGGGGCCAGCTGCGGAAACGCAAGTGCCTCCGGGCGCCGGGAGAACCCTGCCCGCGGCCTGGTCTTCAGTTCGCCCGTCAAACTGGGCGTGGGCGGCGGGAGCAGCGGCGAAGCACGGGGCTGGAAACGGCCGGAGCGGGACACCCAGGGCCCTCCTCCCGCCTCGGCCACGATCTCGTGTTCGAGGTGGTTTTCCGGCCGCGGGGCCGGGACGCCCTCCCCGGCGCGCGGAGCGGAGGCGCCCGACGCGTAATACGCACGGGCGGTCGCCAGCCGCTGCGCATGCGCGCTAACCTAGTAGCATGAAATTCGGCGGTCAGCTGATCAGCGTGTCAGCCATGCGCATGCGAACTTGCCTTGCCAATTGATGGGAAACCCTGTGCTCACCCGTACCCAAGTGCGCATGCGGATAACTGGCGGCTCATAGACGTCTTTGTCATCCAACAATTCTACCCATGCGCAGTGATTTAATGATCACCACCGCCCCGCCGTTGGTTTAACGATCCGGCCGCTTTCTTGCACACCAGCTCTGTGCTCCGCGCGGCGACGGTTGCGGGCCCGGAGTGGCTAGAGGGAGCGTCCCTGCCTCCTCCCCCGATTAATGACCGGACGGGGGGAATCTGTTGTGTTTGTTCCCAGTGCGCATGCGCGTTGGGACTCAGGCCTCGATAGTTTCGGCGCCATGCCTTGTCATCACTGCCTCGGTGGCCAGTGAAACCGGTTGGTGGGTTCGGCGCTTCGCAGCGCCCCCGATTTCCAGGACTCATGCGTCAATCCACAGCACCGGTAATAAATAACACCGGTAAACCAGGCAGCAGCTGCTGTCTCTCACTTTTCCAGAAAGCAGTTACTCATCCTTGGTTTCGTCTAGTATTAAAGCCTTCTCAGCGTGATACAGATGCAGACTCTGGCAGCCACGGACCATGTCTACAGCCTATGGGAGGCATTTCCCTGCAACCTCCTCCCTCTTGCCACCTCCTCCGCGCCCCGCTCCTCACCCCGCTTGCCTAGAGGACAGGTAACCTGTAAGCAAGGCTCTAGGTTATTGTTTGCACCTTAACACATGAGAGCAAACATTTATCCCAAAGCCTGTCTGGGTACCCACCACCGCACAATGTCGGTTCTCACTTATATGGGCGGGGGAGACCCAGGAGGTGGGAGGAAAGTAGCACACAGATTGGCGGCAGGTTTTCTTGAATTGGCTGAGTTCCCCCTAATTTCCCTTCAGCCAATAACAGTATTTATAGACTAGCCAGCTGCCGGTCAAGAATGGCAGATGCGGGTGCAGGCGGGGACAGAGGCCTGCGCATAAACGACGCGTGCCCCCGGGGGGGGCGAGGGGTCGGCACGGCTCAGCTGGCGGCGGCGGGAACCCGGTGGCGGGAAGCGCGGAGCTCCCGGAGATGCCGCCGGCACCGTTGGCAGCGGGGTGGGAGGGTGGCGACTACCGGCAGGCGCTCCTGGCAGCAGCAAGGGGTGATCCTGGACGCCTTTTTGCAGGCTCAGGGCGTGCGCCGTCGCGCCCCTACACGCCGTCGCCGCGCTGCGTCGGGCTCGTGCCCCACAACAGGTGTCGAGGACGGGAGGGGGTTCCCCGCTCAGTGCTGCCCTCCGGTGGCCCCGTCGGGGCCTGGATCCAGCACGTGAAGGCGGAGAAAAAGCGCTGCTCAGCGCCGCCCTCCTGTGGCCGCGCCGGGCATTGCGGCGGGCACCCAAGCCGGCTCCGCGCTGCCCGCCTGGGGCTGGAGAGGGGCTTGGAGCCGCCCGCCCTGCCCTTCAACCTGCGCGGAGCAGCCGGGCTTTAAAGGCAGAGAAAAGAATAACCTGCCCTGTGCTACTCCCCCAGCGTTCAAACCGGGTTTTGCAACCAAGAGAGAAGGGCCGGGAGAGAGAAAGCGGCTCCGGCGCCGCAGCTGCAGCTCAGGCAGGCGGGAGATGAAGGCAGAGAGAGAAGGAGAGAAAAGGCCTCGCTCGCTCGGGCGTCCCTGGAGCAGTCATCGGAGCCCCGTGTTCCTGGGGGCCGCAGGGGCCGTGCAGCGATTGGTTGGGAAGGCCGTGCGGGCGGAGTCGGTGCCCGTCCGCCTTGCTTCGTTCTGATTGGCCTCTGCCGAAAGAGGCGCGTCTAGGCGCTCTGATGGACTGTCAGGGATGGGGGGGGCTCCCTGCTCTGCGTGCCGATTGGTCCGACTCCCACGTCTCGGGGAGATGTTCAGCGGGCCGGCGCGGGGGTGTGCCGGGGGGAGAGGGAGGGCGAGCCCGGCCCGGCCCAGGGGCCGGCCCCCTTTGCCCGGGTTCCGGTCCCATGTGGCTCTGTTCTGAGGTATATCGTTGGTAACTCTATTTGCACGGACTGTCACATTTTTTTTAAGAGAAAAGGAAAGAAAAGCCCGTGGTTGTTTAGTAAACGCTGCAAGACGTCTCTTCAGTTCTAGTGCGGAGTCTGGTATTCCTGGTGTGACATAATAAAATACGGAGAAGGACGGCTTGAAGTGGCAGTGGTCTTCATTGTGGAGTTACTGTGATGAACTTGAAACTGTACAGAGATGCGTCTAATAGGTATTGTGTATACACAGATTACGTCCCATAAGATGAACTGCTCTCTCTCTCTATATATATATATCAGAAATAAGGGAAATCGCTTTAGGTATTTAAATACCATTATGTTTGCGCCTCAATATATATGTATATGGGGAGGTACCGTAAGTGGCATGAGAGAGCGTTAAAAGAAACCCTCCCGTGCCCCGCCCTGCGCATTGATGAAATAAGAAGTGTGAGAATACGCCTCTCTCGCTCGGGGCGTGAGTAGGGCAGGGACCACGGCCGGGGCGGACTCACGGTTTCCTGGGCACGGATTCAGGGCCGGGATCGGAGGTTCGTGTTCCCATTGGCCAACATGAGGATTCAGGTGATTGGGTGGAGTGGCATCTTGGGCGGAGTCACGGCCGCTCCGCCCTTCTTCGATCTGATTGGACTGTGCCGCGGGAGACGGGACCAGGAGCCCGGCGTCCTTGTTCACATTCTGATTGGCTGACGGGGAATGGTGGGGGCGAGCGGGCTTCTGTGTGCCCATTGGTCCGAATCCGATCCCCAGTGGCCCCGGTCAGCTCTTTGTCCGCCCCCTGAATCCGGGGCCCAGGTCCCGCTGCTGCCCCGCACACCCGGGCGGTCCCGGAGAGCTGCAGCAGGCTGCTCTGGCGACCAGGGCGGGTCGTGCGGACCCCACTGCGCGGGGCCTGTCGGGCTCTCTTCTAAGGTGGGTGTTGACGCTTGAAGCTGTCTGTCCTAGTGCCCCTTTTCCCTTCTCCGCCTGCCGCCTGGGGAGTCTCCCTGTCTCCTCGCTGTGATGGGACATGGTCTACAGGGGTGCACGAGGGCCCCAAGAAGCACAGTTTGCTTCCGGGCTGACGCTAAAACCTCTCTAGGCAGCACCTTGCAAAGCACCACATTTACCATTTTTAACGAAAAAAAAACCCCAAAACCTGTTGTCCAGGAAGCACCGCCGGACATCAGTTCAATTCCAGGGAAGAGTTTGGGATCTTTGGTGTAAAATAATATAATTTGGGGAACAGGGAGTTGAACTGAGGGTGTTATTTATTGCGTACTTACTTTCAAAAACGTAAATTGTACAGACATGTATCCAATAAAGATGTGTGTGTATACCGACATGCAGATAGTGTGTGCGTGTAATACACACCATAATTAACACAGTGATCCTATTACTACCTCTCTTCGTCTCTATCCTTGGCGACAGTGATAGAGGTGTTCAACTCTCGCCCTTGCATATCACCGCATACCCAGTGTGTGCAGGTAGTACATAGATAATAGGTATGGTGCGCTTCCATGGCCCGGCTCAGTGCTGCCCTCCGGTGGCACGCTCCGAGCACTGCAGCCACGAGGAGCCGCGCCGCGGGAGACGAAGCCGCTGCTCGGTGCCGCGTATTCAAGGAATCGCCCTCAGTGCTGCCCTCCCTGTGGCTCGCGCTCCGCCTTGCAGCCAGGAGAGAAGGGCGGAGGAGAAGGGAAAGGGTCGGGGCGCCGGCGCGTTTCTAACGGGGCTTCGTGGCCTGGGGCTCCCGGCACGTAACAAAAGGGGCCTCGTGCCGCGCTCCGGAGCTCGCTTACTGGGCACGGCAGCCAGGAAATTCAGCCGGAGAAATTAAAATGCCCGGTGCTGTCCCGTGCCGCACAGCGGGCATTGCAGCCGAGCGCCGAGGGCCGAGAGACAGCAAGCAGGTCGGTGCCGCGGGCTGTGGTCCTGCAGCACATTGCAGCCGGGAGACAAGGCCGCAGAGAGAGGAGGAAACACGGCCTCGCTCGCTCGGGACTTGACTGGAGCAGGGACCGCGGCCGGGGCGCACACACGACTCGGGGACCTTCATTCCGGGCCGGGATCGCAGGCCCGCGTTTTCATTGGTCGCCTTGAGGCAGGAGGCGATTGGGTGGAGTGGCGCATGGGCGGGGTCAGGGCGGCTCCGCCCTTGTTCACTGTGATTGGCTTTGGCGGGAGGAGGCGGGCCCAAAAGAACGCCTGATTCCCAGGAATGGTGGGCGCTCGCCTTTCTGATTGGCTGCTCCGAATGGCGCTCAGCTGGGTGCACGCTACTGGGTTCCGATTGGTCCGACTCCGATCCCCCGCAGCCCCGCTCAGCTGCTTGTGTCTCGCGGGGCTGTCGGGCTCTCCTCGGAGGAGGGTGGTGAAGCGCCAAGCTGTTTGTCTGTCCCGGGGCCCCTTTCCTCCCCGCCCGCCGCACGGGAGCCTCCCTGTCTCCTGCATGTGCTTGTGTGGGCCTTTAAACCCCGCCTGCTCCGCGCGGGGAGGGCGGCACGGCGCCGGCTTTGTTCCGCGTCGCTGTCTCCGGGCTCCAAGCCCCGCCCAGCCCCAGCCCCAGCCAGCCCCAGGCCCAGGCCCAGCCCCAGCCCCAGGCGGGCAGCGCGGCGCCGGCTGCGGGGCCCCCCGCGTCTCCCCGCCGCAATGCCCGGCGCGGCCACAGGAGGGCGGCGCTGAGCCCGGCTTGCGCTCCGCCTCAGGGGGAAGGCGAAGCCGGCTCAGTGCTGCCCTCCGGTGGTGCGCCCCAGCACTGCAGCCCGAGGAGCGGCGCCGCGCCGGGGGGCGCAGGCGCGGCTCGGTGCTGCCCCCCTGTGGTGGCGGCGCCGCATTGCCGCAGCGGGGGCCGCGGAAGCCCAGGCCCTGCTCCGTGCCGCCCTCCTGTGGCGGCGCCGGGCATTGCGGCGGGGGGACCGCTCCGTTTGGGCGGCGGCCGCGCTCTTTCGCTCCGGGCTTTGGTTTGCTTTTGGAAAACTGCTCACGGCCTGTGGTGAGAGAGGACCGTTTTGAAAACATGGGCACTGTGAAGAAAACCGGTGATTCGGTGTGCATCCGTGTGTGGAAATAGGCAGCTACTTTCGTGTCTGGAAGTTGGTGTGGGAATTGGAGGGTGATTTAGGCACCTTTTAATGCCACTCGTGTGTTGTGGAAAATTGTGCGGGGATTGGGTAAATGCCGGGACATCTGGTTCTGGTGTGTGAGGGAAATGGTGTGGGCATTTGGAAACCTTTCTGGAGGGCACGTGATGGCTTTTGTGTGGAAAAGTGCTCTTTTTCTCTGGTGATTTCAGCCCCCTCATGGGAACGTGCTGGGCCAGCCCCTGGGCGTCATGGTGTCCGCTCGCGTGAAAGCGTCCGGCCGGCGCGGGGCTGCCCTTTCTCGCAGGCTCCCCCCCGTGCCCCGGCCCTCGGAGCCAGCGTGTCGGCGAGGAGCCGCAGCGGGACAGAAGCGGGACTTGGGGCAGAAGGGCCCCCGGGACCTCTCGTGGCTGCCAGGGTCGCTCCGGGCACTCAGGCGCCTCTGCGGGGCCTGCACCCGTCCCCGTGCCGCGGCCAAGGCACCACGGGCGACACGTGAGTCCGTCTTTCTGCTTTGACACGCTCGGTGCACACTCAGCTTCCGCCTGGATGCACATGGCCACGTGCCCCGCTCCAGCGATAACACATCCAGTCATGGCAGCTGTAACTCTCTATATCTCCATCTCCATGTATAGCCAGCTTTCTATGTCTCCAACGCTATATGTCTCCAGCTTGCTACCTCTCTAGCTGGAAACTTGTCTGCCTTGAAATATCTCCATATCCATATATCTCCATCTATCTCTCTCTACAGCTGTACATCTATCTCACTCTAAATATCTCTGGCTCCTTGTATGTGCGGGCCCATCTACGTGCAGCTCTGTATACCTCCAGCTCTGTATACCTCCAGCTCTAAACATCTCGACCTCGAGAGATCTCCAGATCTCTATTTCTCCGTCTTCATATACCTACAGCTCTCTTTATCTACCCCTCTGTATATCTCCACCTCTGCATATCTCCAGCTTTACATATCTCTCTTTCCATATATCTCCTCCTTCATATATCTACAGCTCTCTATATCTACCGCTCTGAATATATCCAGCTCTGAATATCTGCAGCTTCATATATCTCCCTTTCTATATATCTCCAGCTCTGCATATCTCCAGCTTCATATATCTACCGCTCTGAATACCTCCAGGTCTGAATATCTCCAGCTTTAAATATGTGCTTTGCTACAGCCCTCCAATTCTGCATATCTCAACCTTCATATATCTACAGCTCTGTATATCTACCACTCTGAATATCTCTAGCTCTGAACATCTCCACCTTCATATATCTACAGTTCTCTGTATCTACCCCTCTGAATATCTCCAGGTCCGAACATCTCCACCTTCAATATATCTACAGCTCTCTATATCTACGACTCTGAACATCTCCAGCTCTAAATATCTCCAGCTTTAAATACCTACCTTTCTATCGATCTCCACTCGTGCATATCTCAACCTTCATACATCTACACCTCTCTATAGCTACAGCTCTGAACATCTCCAGCTCTAATCATCTCCAGCTTTAAATATCTGCCTTTCTGTGGATCTCCTGTTCTGCATATCTCCACCTGCATATATCTACGGCTCTCTATATCTACCCCTCTGAATATCTCCAGCTACAAATATCTCCAGCGTTAAATATCTGCCTTTCTAGAGATCTCCAGTGCTGTATATCTCCACCTTCATATATCTACAGCTCTCTATATCTACCACTCTGAATATCTGCAGCTACAAATATCTCCAGCTTTAGATATCTGCCTTTCTATCAATCTCCAGTGCTGCGTATCTCCACCTGCATATATCTACCGCTCTGAACATCTCCAGCTCTAAATATCTCCAGCGTTAAATATCTGCCTTTCTATCGATCTCCAGTTCTGCATATCTCCACCTGCATATATCTACGGCTCTCTATATCTACCGCTCTGAATATCTCCAGCTCTAAATATTTCCAGCATTAAATATCTGCCTTGCTACCGATGTCCAGTTCTGCATATCTCTATCTTCATATATCTACAG
Source organism: Crocodylus siamensis (assembly GCF_052110815.1). Taxonomy (NCBI): domain Eukaryota; kingdom Metazoa; phylum Chordata; order Crocodylia; family Crocodylidae; genus Crocodylus; species Crocodylus siamensis. Next base: position 10,650 of record NW_028324558.1, read on the forward strand.
CTCTCTATATGTACCGCTCTGAATATCTGCAGCTCTAAATATCTCTAGCGTTAAATATCTGCCTTTCTATCGCTCTCCAGTGCTGCATATCTCCACCTGCATATATCTACAGCTCTGTATGTCTACCACTCTGAACATCTCCACCTCTAAAAGCCTCCAGCGTAAAATATCTTCCTTTCCATACATCTCCAGTTCTGCATATCTCCACCGGCATATATCTACGGCTCGGAATACCTCCAGGTCTGAATATCTCCAGCTTTAAATATGTGCTTTGCTACAGACCTCCAATGCTGCATATCTCAACCTTCATATATCTACAGCTTTGTATATCTACCGCTCTGAATATCTCCAGCTCTGAACATCTCCACCTTCATGTATCTACAGTTTCTGTATCTACCCCTCTAATATTTCCAGTTCTGCATATCTCCACCTTCATATATCTACAGCTATCTATATCTACCGCTCTGAATATCTCCAGCTACAAATATCTCCAGCTTTAAATATCTGCCTTTCTATAGATCTCCAGTTCTGCATATCTCCACCTGCATATATCTACAGCTCTCTATATCTACCGCTCTGAATATCTCCAGCTCTAAATATCTCCAGCTTTAAATATCTGCCTTTCTATAGATCTCCAGTTCTGCATATCTCCACCTGCATATATCTACAGCTCTCTATATCTACCACTCTGAACATCTCCAGCTCTAAATATCTCCAGCTTTAAATATCTGCCTTTCTATAGATCTCCAGTTCTGCATATCTCCACCTGCATATATCTACAGCTCTCTATATCTACCGCTCTGAATATCTCCAGCTCTAAATATCTCCAGCTTTAAATATCTGCCTTTCTATAGATCTCCAGTTCTGCATATCTCCACCTTCATATATCTACAGCTCTCTATATGTACCACTCTGAATATCTCCAGCTCTAAATATCTCCAGCTTTAAATATCTGCCTTTCTATAGATCTCCAGTTCTGCATATCTCACCTGCATATATCTACAGCTCTCTATATCTACCGCTCTGAATATCTCCAGCTCTAAATATCTCCAGCTTTAAATATCTGCCTTTCTATAGATCTCCAGTTCTGCATATCTCCACCTGCATATATCTACAGCTCTCTATATCTACCACTCTGAATATCTCCAGCTCTAAATATCTCCAGCTTTAAATATCTGCCTTTCTATAGATCTCCAGTTCTGCATATCTCCACCTTCATATATCTACAGCTCTCTATATCTACCGCTCTGAGTATCTCCAGCTCTAAATATCTCCAGCTTTAAATATCTGCCTTTCTATAGATCTCCAGTTCTGCATATCTCCACCTGCATATATCTACAGCTCTCTATATCTACCTGCTCTGAATATCTCCAGCTCTAAATATCTCCAGCTTTAAATATCTGCCTTTCTATAGATCTCCAGTTCTGCATATCTCCACCTGCATATATCTACAGCTCTCTATATCTACCGCTCTGAATATCTCCAGCTCTAAATATCTCCAGCATTAAATATCTGCCTTTCTATAGATCTCCAGTTCTGCATATCTCCACCTGCATATATCTACAGCTCTCTATATCTACCTGCTCTGAATATCTCCAGCTCTAAATATCTCCAGCTTTAAATATCTGCCTTTCTATAGATCTCCAGTTCTGCATATCTCCACCTGCATATATCTACAGCTCTCTATATCTACCGCTCTGAACATCTCCAGCTCTAAATATCTCCAGCTTTAAATATCTGCCTTTCTATAGATCTCCAGTTCTGCATATCTCCACCTGCATATATCTACAGCTCTCTATATCTACCGCTCTGAATATCTCCAGCTCTAAATATCTCCAGCTTTAAATATCTGCCTTTCTATAGATCTCCAGTTCTGCATATCTCCACCTGCATATATCTACAGCTCTCTATATCTACCGCTCTGAATATCTCCAGCTCTAAATATCTCCAGCTTTAAATATCTGCCTTTCTATAGATCTCCAGTTCTGCATATCTCCACCTTCATATATCTACAGCTCTCTATATCTACCGCTCTGAATATCTCCAGCTCTAAATATCTCCAGCTTTAAATATCTGCCTTTCTATAGATCTCCAGTTCTGCATATCTCCACCTTCATATATCTCTCCTATATCTGCTCATATATCTACAGCTCTCTATATCTACTGCATATCTCTGCATATATCTAATCTATATCTCCTGCTCTAAATATCTCCAGCTTTAAATATCTGCCTTTCTATAGATCTCCAGTTCTGCATATCTCCACCTGCATATATCTACAGCTCTCTATATCTACCGCTCTGAATATCTCCAGCTCTAAATATCTCCAGCTTTAAATATCTGCCTTTCTATAGATCTCCAGTTCTGCATATCTCCACCTGCATATATCTACAGCTCTCTATATCTACCGCTCTGAATATCTCCAGCTCTAAATATCTCCAGCTTTAAATATCTGCCTTTCTATAGATCTCCAGTTCTGCATATCTCCACATATATCTACAGCTCTCTATATCTACCGCTCTGAATATCTCCAGCTCTAAATATCTCCAGCTTTAAATATCTGCCTTTCTATAGATCTCCAGTTCTGCATATCTCCACCTGCATATATCTACAGCTCTCTATATCTACCACTCTGAATATCTCCAGCTCTAAATATCTCCAGCTTTAAATATCTGCCTTTCTATAGATCTCCAGTTCTGCATATCTCCACCTTCATATATCTACAGCTCTCTATATCTACCGCTCTGAATATCTCCAGCTCTAAACATCTCCAGCTTTAAATATCTGCCTTTCTATAGATCTCCAGTTCTGCATATCTCCACCTTCATATATCTACAGCTCTCTATATCTACCACTCTGAACATCTCCAGCTCTAAATATCTCCAGCTTTAAATATCTGCCTTTCTATAGATCTCCAGTTCTGCATATCTCCACCTGCATATATCTACAGCTCTCTATATCTACTGCTCTGAATATCTCCAGCTCTAAATATCTCCAGCTTTAAATATCTGCCTTTCTATAGATCTCCAGTTCTGCATATCTCCACCTGCATATATCTACAGCTCTCTATATCTACCGCTCTGAATATCTCCAGCTCTAAATATCTCCAGCTTTAAATATCTGCCTTGCTATAGATCTCCAGTTCTGCATATCTCCACCTGCATATATCTACAGCTCTCTATATCTACCGCTCTGAATATCTCCAGCTCTAAATATCTCCAGCTTTAAATATCTGCCTTTCTATAGATCTCCAGTTCTGCATATCTCCACCTGCATATATCTACAGCTCTCTATATCTACCGCTCTGAGTATCTCCAGCTCTAAACATCTCCAGCTTTAAATATCTGCCTTTCTATAGATCTCCAGTTCTGCATATCTCCACCTCATATATCTACAGCTCTCTATATCTACTGCTCTGAATATCTCCAGCTACAAATATCTCCAGCTTTAAATATCTGCCTTTCTATAGATCTCCAGTTCTGCATATCTCCACCTGCATATATCTACAGCTCTGTATATCTACCGCTCTGAATATCTCCAGCTCTAAATATCTCCAGCTTTAAATATCTGCCTTTCTATCGATCTCCAGTTCTGCATATCTCCACCTTGCATATATCTACAGCTCTCTATATCTACTGCTCTCTGATATCTCCAGCTCTAAATATCTCCAGCTTTAAATATCTGCCTTTCTATAGATCTCCAGTTCTGCATATCTCACCTTCATATATCTACAGCTCTCTATATCTACCGCTCTGAATATCTCCAGCTCTAAATATCTCCAGCTTTAAATATCTGCCTTTCTATAGATCTCCAGTTCTGCATATCTCCACCTGCATATATCTACAGCTCTCTATATCTAGTGCTCTGAATATCTCCAGCTCTAAATATCTCCAGCTTTAAATATCTGCCTTTCTATAGATCTCCAGTTCTGCATATCTCCACCTTCATATATCTACAGCTCTCTATATCTACCACTCTGAACATCTCCAGCTCTAAATATCTCCAGCTTTCCAAATATCTGCCTTTCTATCAGATCTCCAGTGCTGCATATCTCCACCTGCATATATCTACAGCTCTCTATATCTACTGCTCTCAATATCTCCAGCTACAAATATCTCCAGCTTTAAATATCTGCCTTTCTATAGATCTCCAGTTCTGCATATCTCCACCTGCATATATCTACAGCTCTCTATATCTACCGCTCTGAATATCTCCAGCTCTAAATATCTCCAGCTTTAAATATCTGCCTTTCTATAGATCTCCAGTTCTGCATATCTCCACCTGCATATATCTACAGCTCTCTATATCTACCGCTCTGAATATCTCCAGCTCTAAATATCTCCAGCTTTAAATATCTGCCTTTCTATAGATCTCCAGTTCTGCATATCTCCACCTGCATATATCTACAGCTCTCTATATCTACCACTCTGAGCATCTCCAGCTCTAAATATCTCCAGCTTTAAATATCTGCCTTTCTATAGATCTCCAGTTCTGCATATCTGCATATATCTACCTCTCATATATCTGAGCATCTCTCTATATCTACCGCTCTGAATATCTCCAGCTCTAAATATCTCCAGCTTTAAATATCTGCCTTTCTATAGATCTCCAGTTCTGCATATCTCCACCTGCATATATCTACAGCTCTCTATATCTACCGCTCTGAATATCTCCAGCTACAAATATCTCCAGCTTTAAATATCTGCCTTTCTATAGATCTCCAGTTCTGCATATCTCACCTCCATATATCTACAGCTCTCTATATCTACAGCTCTGAATATCTCCAGCTCTAAATATCTCCAGCTTTAAATATCTGCCTTTCTATAGATCTCCAGTTCTGCATATCTCCACCTTCATATATCTACAGCTCTCTATATCTACCGCTCTGAATATCTCCAGCTCTATCTCCAGCTTTAAATATCTGCCTTTCTATAGATCTCCAGTTCTGCATATCTCCACCTGCATATATCTACAGCTCTCTATATCTACCGCTCTGAATATCTCCAGCTCTAAAAATCTCCAGCTTTAAATATCTGCCTTTCTATAGATCTCCAGTTCTGCATATCTCCACCTTCATATATCTACAGCTCTCTATATCTACCGCTCTGAATATCTCCAGCTCTAAATATCTCCAGCTTTAAATATCTGCCTTTCTATAGATCTCCAGTTCTGCATATCTCCACCTGCATATATCTACAGCTCTCTATATCTACCGCTCTGAATATCTCCAGCTCTAAATATCTCCAGCTTTAAATATCTGCCTTTCTATAGATCTCCAGTTCTGCATATCTCCACCTTCATATATCTACAGCTCTGAATATCTCCAGCTCTAAATATCTCCAGCTTTAAATATCTGCCTTTCTACAGATCTCCAGTGCTGCATATCGCTTTACTAGCCGCAGCTCGTATCTCCAGCTCATTACATATCTGCCTTTCTATGATGATCAAGTCTTTTTCTTCTGTAGCATATGTCCACTGCCATATAATCTACAGCTCTCTATATCTACTGCTCTGGAAATCTCCAGCTCTGCATCTCCAGCTTTAAATATCTGCCTTTCTATAGGTCTCCAGTTCTGCATATCTCCACCTGCATATATCTACAGCTCTCTATATCTACCGCTCTGAATGCTCTGCAGCCCAAAGTATCTGGTTCATCGGCCTTGGCCAGATCTCCAGTTCTCCAATCTCCACATCATTAATGAAGATGTTGAACAGCTCTCTATATCTACAGGGCACTCTGAATGATCTGCAGCTCTAAATCACAATCTCCCAGCCATTAAATATCTGCCAGTTTGGCCAAGCTACAGATCATGGGATACCCAAAAGCTGAAGTCAAGATATATGACATATCTCCACCTGTCCATATATCTACAGCTCTCTATATCTACCGCAACAAACCCGTGCTGGCTGTCCCTTAGAATGTTAGCCTGGGCCAGTCCCTCAAGGATCCTCCAGCTCTAATAGCTTGAAGATCGGCACCACATATCTGCCTTTCTATCCATTCGGGCACTACACCAGAGCGCCCACCTCCTGCATATCTCCACCTGCATATATCTACAGCTCTCTATATCTACCGCTCTGATCCAGCTTTAAATATCTGCCTTTCTATAGATCTCCAGTTCTGCATATCTCTACCTTCATATATCTACAGCTCTCTATATCTACTGCTCTGAATATCTCCAGCTCTAAATATCTCCAGCTTTAAATATCTGCCTTTCTATCCATCTCCAGTGCTGCATATCTCCACCTGCATATATCTACAGCTCTCTATATCTACCGCTCTGAATATCTCCAGCTCTAAATATCTCCAGCTTTAAATATCTGCCTTTCTATAGATCTCCAGTTCTGCATATCTCCACCTGCATATATCTACAGCTCTCTATATCTACTGCTCTCAATATCTCCAGCTACAAATATCTCCAGCTTTAAATATCTGCCTTTCTATAGATCTCCAGTTCTGCATATCTCCACCTGCATATATCTACAGCTCTCTATATCTACCGCTCTGAATATCTCCAGCTCATCTCCTTTAAATATCTGCCTTTCTATAGATCTCCAGTTCTGCATATCTCCACCTGCATATATCTACAGCTCTCTATATCTACCGCTCTGAGTATCTCCAGCTCTAAATATCTCCAGCTTTAAATATCTGCCTTTCTATAGATCTCCAGTTCTGCATATCTCCACCTGCATATATCTACAGCTCTCTATATCTACCGCTCTGAGTATCTCCAGCTCTAAATATCTCCAGCTTTGAATATCTGCTAAAAATATCTGCCTTTCTATAGATCTCCAGTTCTGCATATCTCCACCTGCATATATCTACAGCTCTCTATATCTACCGCTCTGAATATCTCCAGCTCTAAATATCTCCAGCTTTAAATATCTGCCTTTCTATAGATCTCCAGTTCTGCATATCTCCACCTGCATATATCTACAGCTCTCTATATCTACCGCTCTGAATATCTCCAGCTCTAAATATCTCCAGCTTTAAATATCTGCCTTTCTATAGATCTCCAGTTCTGCATATCTCCACCTGCATATATCTACAGCTCTCTATATCCACCGCTCTGAGTATCTCCAGCTCTAAACATCTCCACTTTGAATATCTGCCTTTCTATAGATGTCCAGTTCTGCATATCTCCTCCTTCATATATCTGCAGCTCTCTATATCTACCGCTCTGAGTATCTCCAGCTCTAAATATCTCCAGCTTTAAATATCTGCCTTTCTATAGATCTTGTGTTCTGCATATCTCCACCTGCATATATCTACAGCTCGGTATATCGACCACTCCGAACATCCCCAAGTCTTAATATATCCAGCTTTATATATCTACAGTTCTCTATATCTACCACTCTGAATATCTCCAGGTCTGAATATCTCCAGCTTTAAATATCTCCCTTTCTATAGATCTCGTGTTCTGCATATCTCCACCTGCATATATCTACAGCTCTCTATATCCACCGCTCTGAGTATCTCCAGCTCTAAACATCTCCACTTTGAATATCTGCCTTTCTATAGATGTCCAGTTCTGCATATCTCCACCTGCATATATCTACAGCTCTCTATATCTACCGCTCTGAGTATGTCCAGCTCTAAACATCTCCAGCTTTAAATATCTGCCTGTCTATAGATCTCCAGTTCTGCATATCTCCACCTGCACCTCGAAGACCCCCGGCTGGAGCCTGGGGATGCTCCCTGACACCTTGCTTGCGGAGAGGAGACAAAACCCTGCTGAGTGGCAACTTGCCCAATTTCTAACCAAAAAAAAATCCCCAGGAAAAAATCTCTTCTCATTTGGGACATAGTGTGACGCGGGGTGAGGGTGGGACTGTGGTGTGTGTTTTGTGAGGACCATTGTGGTGATTTGTTTGTGGTGATTTGTCAGCTTTTGGGGGGAAATATATTTCTGTGGGAAACTGGGTTATTGCTCCCCCTGCCCCCAACTTCTTGTGCAAGTCTGTGGAAATATGGCGACACTTCTGTGGAAAACGGTGGGGTGAGAGGCAAAGTGTGTGCTGAGACGGTGCCTTCGTTCGACGGGGGAGACTGTGCGCTGGTGATTCAGGACAGTTTTCTGGCCAGGTGTGCGAGGAGGGGATTCGGTCCCGTTGAGTGGCAATTCGGGGATTTGTTTCTGTGAAAAGTGGAGACTTTGTGGGCTCCTGAAGGAGCTGGGTGTGGAAACGTGGGCGGGGATAGGTGCTGGTTGTGGGCAGGGCGTGAGTTGCACGGAGCAGGGTGGGTGGTGGGCGCTGGGGGTGAAGGAACGAAGTGTGGAAATGGGGGGGGGGGGGGGGGCAGACCGCTGAGGTGTTCGCTGGGTCAAGGGGGGGAGGGGCAGGACGGTGGCTTTGGCGGGCGAAGGAGCAGGGAAGGGGGCGGGGCCAAGCTGGGCGGGAAGCGCGGTGGTGACGACCCCAGCCGCCCTCGGGGACAGCCCGGTCCTTTCCTCACCCCGCTCCCGCGTTCCCCGTCGCGTCAATCCCGGAGCGGGCTGAAGGGAAGGGGTCCCGCTCGGGGTCGTCTAGTCCACCTCCTGCTCTCTTGACACGAACCATCCCGCCCGCACGAGGGCTCGCCTCGCCAGCTCCGCCACGAGCGCCGCGCCCTGCCCTGGCCCCCCGCCGTCAGGCACCACCGCCCCGCGGCAGGGACGCGGCACCGCGCGGGTGTCCTGTGGGAAACTGGATCATTGCTCCCCCCTCTCCCCAAATTGTTGTTCAAGTCTGTGGAAATATGGCGACACTCCTGTGGAAAACGGTGGGGTGAGACGCAAAGTGTGTGGTGAGCCCGCCCGCCCGAGGGGCGCGGGACGTGGCGGCGGGCTGGGCGGCTTGCGCCGATTGGCGCAGGCGTTTCCCTCCCCGCCAATCAGGAGACGGCAGGAGGAAGAGTTGAGCGCGCTGCCTTGGAGACAAGGTGACAAAGTGGCGCTGAGGGGGACTGGCCCCGCCGAGCTTTCCTATTGGTCCCCCCTCGGGGGCGGGGCCTCCAGCAGGGATAAAAGGCCGCGTGCCGAGCACGCCGGCGGTGTCGGCGACGGACGGCGGCGGGGGGCAGAGAAGAGCTGGTAGAGCAAGCCAGCGGGGGGGGGAGCGGTAACCCCGGAAGCGCCCTGAAGAGGCGGGGCGGCGGATCCCTGCCCCAGCAGGGAAGACGGGCTGAGAAGAGCTGGTAGAGCTGGCCAGCGGGGGGGAGCGGTAACCCCAGAAGCGCCCTGAAGAGGCGGCGGTAACCTCGGAAGCGCCCGGACGGGGTGAGGCGGAGCTTCCTGCAGCTTCTGTGCGGGGGGGGTGGTGAGGGGGGCAGCACATGGGCTGCTGCTGGGGACCTACGGCCCCTCTGCAGGCCCGGGGGCGTGCCAGGCTGTGGGGAGTGACGTCCCGAGCCACGTGGGTGCTGCGCGGCTCGTAGTGCCTGTCAAGCACCGGTGACCCGGGGCGCGGGCAGCGGCCGGGCTTGCACGTTTCCGTGCCGTGCCTGAAGGCGCCATTCGGGGGGCGGCGGGCGAGGTCCCGGGGCCTCGGCCGCAGTGCTTCCCTTAAGGCGTCCTTCGGGGGGCGGAGCCTCAGGTCCGTAGCCAATTCCCGTGCGCCCGTCCGGTGTCATTTGGGGGGCGGCGGGCAGGGCGGGTTTGTCTCTGCCCGCGGTCCCGTCTTAAGGCATCGTTCGGGTGAGCAGCGGGGAGGGCCGGAGGGCCCCCGCGGCCCTCCCTCAAGGTGTCATTTGGGGGGGCAGCGGCAAGGTCCGTAGGCCCCCGCTGTGCTCCCTTAAGGTGCCATTTGGGTCGGCGGCGGGGAAGGTCCGAGCCTCTGGAGTGTCTTCCTTAAGGCGCCTTTCGGGCGGGGCAGCGGGCAAGGTCCGGAGGGCTCTGCCCGCGGCCCCTCCTTAAGGCGGCTTTTGGGGCTGCAGCAGGCAAGGGCCGGGAGGTCTCCGCTGCCTGCTCTCGGGGTCATCTTGCCGAGCTGCGGTGTGGTGCTGCCCTGCTCGCAAAAGGGTCAAGCACTGACAGCCTGTCACCCCCCCAGCCCGGGCTAGGTGTGGTGCTGCCTAGCTCTATGGGCGGTCAAGCACTGACGGTCACTTGAGGGGGCTTGTGCCCTCGCAAGGCCGTCGGGGAGCAGGGCACATTGGTTGCTGCCAAAACAGAAGAGCAGAGAAAACAACAGAAAAGCAGGCACGAGCTGCCTGGTATTTTAATGGACTAATAAAATTGCTGTGCCAGCCACCGCCTTGGTGCCTGGTGCCTTTCACCTCCAAGTTCATCCCTCCCCGCTGCGCTGTTTCTCCTTGCCTCTCCTGTCGTTCTGCCTCCACGTTTTCCCCATCTGCCGCTCCACTTTCATTTCGGCAGTGGTTCCCTTGAAACCATTGCACGCTGAGCGCCTCTGAGCAGGTCACCCAGGAGGCTGAATCCCTTGCTGTAAAGGGATTAGTGGCAGACATGGCTTGACTTGGCTCTCTGGGAGTCAAGTGTTGGAGACTGGACTGGCCACCTGAGGCTGCAGCCCCGAATCCTGCAAAGCAGGTCCCCCTTGGGGGTCCGTGCACATCACCCCCGGAAGGACAAGCAGACGAGATGGCAGATGAGAAGGAGCGAGCTGACTAGGAGGGAAGAAAATGAGGCCAGCATGTCGAGGCAAAGGTAAGACGATTTCAACACAAAATGTCCGCTCCTTGGGCTCCGCCACTAAGTGGTACACCCTGGGATTTGTGAGCCTTGGGGGCTTGGGATGGTGGGATTTGCTGGGCCCCTGCTCTGGGAGCAAGCTCCAGGTTTCTTGCCTTTATGATTACTCATCGGAGGTGATTTGGCAAAGTTGGCCAGAGGGATTGCCCCGGGAAGCAGGGAAAGTTGCAGGTTTCCGCAGCATGCTGGGGGGAAGGAGAAGTTCAAGCTGCAGGACGCCTCCTCTGGCTCTCTTCACTTACAGCCGCTCTCGCGCTCTCTCCTTGCAGGCCTCGCAGCGACGGGAAGGAGAAGCGCACGGGCAAGCAGCGGGGGAGAGGCGAGGCAGGAGAAAAGCCAGCCAGAGAAACGGGCTGAGAAGGAAAGGGACTCCGGACAGAGCCACCTCCCTGCTTTTGGGTCTCGATCATGTCTTAGCCACATTTTGGCTTGACTGCGTGAGCCTTTGGGTGAGCTCCCTGTCGCTCAGAAAGGGGGCTCTGCCCTCGAAGCTGTTGCACTGCAGCAGCGGGGTGGAAGGTGGACAGCCCTGTAAGCAAGGCGCCTGTCGCCATTCCCTCGTTTGTAAAGGGCCGTGGATCTGGTTGGTGGGCCTGTGCAGCGCGGCTGCCCTGTAATCGGGGCCCAGCCCGGCTGCCAAAATTGACTGCCAGTGGCGCAGCCTCCCGTAAGCGGGGAGCGTGCCGCCTCCTAACACGTGAGGACAGGCGATACCTATGTGTGTAGCGCTGGACATCCTGTAATTGGGAGTCCGAGTCCACTGCTATTGCCCGCCGGTCGGAGGCGTGCCTCTGTCAGCAGGGTGGGCGCAGCCTCCTGCCGCTGGCCGGAGAGAGACAGAGCGGCCTGCCGCGTTGTGCAGCGGCACGGCCTAGCAGACGGGAGCCGAGTCTCGCTGGTGACAGCAAACTCTTTACAACCTGGAGCCTGATGACCCTCCCGTGGCTGGGTTGGAGCCTGTGGCCTCCTCTCCGATCCCTGTGTCCAGGCATCTGTCCCTCGTCCTGCATCAGTGCCTGGTACACCACGTCTGGACCCCGGGGCCACCCTGTACTGAGGGTGCAGGTCCCGTGCATCCTGTAGGAGGGCTGGGTTGTGCACAGCAGTGGACCACCCTGTAAGCAGGGTGCAGGTCTCAGTGTGCCTTTGGTGAGAGATCTTTCCTTTGGCTAACTGGGCCCTCCCTGTAAGCCGGGCTCTGGGCCTTTCCCTTTTCCCTTTTGCCCCTTGTGGGCAGCCTGGCTGGTGAGACGGACCGTACCCTGTAAGGAGGGTGCGAGTCCCACGTCTCTTGGTGGAGGGCTAGGTTGTGCAGAGCTGCGGACCCCGCTGTAAGCAGGGCGCAGGTCTCAATGTGTCTCTGGGGCTAGCTCTGTCCTTTGGCTGGCTGTGGGCCCTCCCTGTAAGCAGGGCTCTGGGCCTTTCCCTTTTGCCCCTTGTGGGCAGCCTGGCTAGCCAGACGGGCCGTGCCCTGTAAGGAGGGTGCGAGTCCCACGTCCCTTGGTGGAGGGCTAGGTTGTGCAGAGCTGCGGACCCCCCTGTAAGCAGGGCGCAGGTCTCAATGTGTCTCTGGGGCTAGCTCTGTCCTTTGGCTGGCTGTGGGCCCTCCCTGTAAGCAGGGCTCTGGGCCTTTCCCTTTGGCCCCTTGTGGGCAGCCTGGCTAGCCAGACGGGCCGTGCCCCGTAACGAGGGTGCTGGTCTCGGCCGTCTTGCCCCCTGGGAGCGGAGGAGGATTGTGCAGCGTAAGGCTCGAGGAGAAGCGGTTTGCGGCATGGAGCTCCTTTCTGGCCTGGGAACACTTTTTCCCCTGGCTGAGTGTGGCGAGCGAGGGAGAGGAGCGCCTGGGAATGAAAGCGTTTGTTATTTTCTTTTTGTTGTTAAAACCGCTGCAGCGTATTTTATTTCCTTCCCAGTGCTGGAAAGGGGCAAGATGCGACCTCGTAGCCTTCTCCTCCCCCCTCCTAACCCTAGGGGGTTAAGCACCGGCGTAGATTTCCATGACTTCTGGCTTCGGGGGGCATTAGGCCACCCCCCCCAGGAATTTTGGGCACGTGACCTCCCTGTCTCTCAGGGTACGGGTCTTAGGCCCCCTCTTGGGTGGCCAGCATAGACCTTTGGCCACTTGGTAGCTCACATGAAGAGTTCCTGCCATCCTTCCTGGGGGCAGGCTGTGTATTCCCTGCCCGAGTCCCTGGAGACGAGGTGCCCTGGCACTTGGCCAGCCGTTCTCCTGCGCCCCTGCCCCCGGCCTGCAGCCTGTAACCAGGGTCCAGGTCTCCTTGGTTTTCTGGATCCGGTTCCAGTGGGTGAGGTTGGCCAGAGACGACACCCACGGGCTACAGGGAAGGCTGCAGTGCGTTGGCACCCCGAGGCTTCGTGACCTCCCTGTAACTCAGGTCCCGGTCTCTGCTCCTCTGTTCTGCTGCTCTTGCCACTATCGAGAGGGCCTCTCCCCGCACCCTGTAAACAGGGCTGCGCCCCCACCTGCTCCGACCCTGGGGGAGGAGACTTCGTTTAGTCCTTTGGGCTCTGTGGCTTCGGTGACACAAGGCTGAAGTTGCGGTCCTTATGTCCTCTGGGCACGGGGGAATTTTGACGCCTGATTGAGACCGCCTGAGGTACCTGCCAGCTGGCCTTCAGGTCTTTGCAGGTTTTCTCTGGGCTTCACGCCCCAGCCGCCAGCTGTGTGCAGGGAGCACCGGCCCGTAAGCGGGGTTTTTGGTGTTTGTGGTCACCGTTCATGGTGCCGCCCTAGCAGCTCTGTCCAGAGTCCTGGCCCATCGCACTCGGCTTCCGGCTTGCCCAGATGTCTGTCTCCGAGCCCGCGGATGTCTGCCTCCCCCGTCTCCACGGACAAAGGACAGTGGCCACAGGTCCAGGTAAGGGGAAAAGAGGGAGAGAAGTTGGGGTCTGCAGACGCATCTTCCACCATGCTGACTGACATCCCATTTGTCTCGTTCCTTCTGCCCCTAGAGGGAGGAGCGGAGAAGACGACAAACAAATAGGAGTTAACTGATAACCAGGGCAGAAGACCATGCCGGGCAACCCAGAGGCAAAGGTAAGAGAGTTTCAGTGAAGACGGGGGGTATTCGTCATTTAGTTGACCGGAGGTATGTCAGAACCCTCCTGTTTTTAAAGGACATCATGCTCGAGTGTATAATGAGCACTGGGAGCTACAGTCTTCTAGCAGGGTGTGCCATTCATTGCCAGCTGACTCCGCTTCTGTTTTGTGAACTGTTGCAGGTCCCTGAAGGGCAGCTGGAGAAGAAGGAACGGAAGCAGCGGAAGAAAGCTCGGGAACAAGAAGCGTGGGTTGGGGTGGGCAGGAGGGTGGGGAATGTTTAATGTCTGCTTAGATAAGTACAGATGGAGACTGTTGAGTGCATCTCCACGCTTTCCAGCACCCATTAGGAGCCAGCAGCCGCATGCTTCAAGTTGCACCACGTACACAGTCTTGGGTTGGCCCCAATTGTGTGTAAGGAGGTTGAGGCATTGTGCTAGTGGTGCATATTGATATGGAGCAGGCGAGGGTTTTGCAGGTGGTTTGGCTTGGCCAGTTAAGCAGTGGATCAGAATAGATGTGGTTGAAGGCAGCGTGTAGGTTTTCCTCGGTCGGATTGTGGAGCGGTTCTCGGTGTCAGCGTAGAAATGCAGGTTTGTGCTCGGTTCGGTTTGTGGCTCGGCTGTAGCTTGCTTAGGCTGGAGCTTGTGGGGCCAATTTTGAGGCTGTTTGTGGTGCAGTTGGTTTGTGTCTGTAAGTTAAGGCTCCATGGGTGTTTGAAAGTGTTTAAACTCCAGCTCCATGGGGATGAAGAGCTCATCCTCTGTCCAAACGATTCTCAAGGTAGTTGGTGTGGTCAGCGTCAAACCAGTAGGAGCAAGTGGGCCTAAGATGTGCACAGTCAACAATAAACGGTCTAAAAAACGTTCCACCTTGTGGCCAGTGCTCTTCTACACGGAGAAGATTTGGTCGTTTTCCTCTCCTCCTGGGATCTGGCTGAAGGAATAAACTTTTTCATTCTGTCTACCAGTCTGATGTGTGTTCTTACTTGTTGAATGCAAATATTTCCCACTGGGTTTACAAATGGTAAAAGACTGTAATGTGGTTCCCAGCCATTGCTCTACAACTGTAAATGCACTGTAGTAAAATCGGTCCTGATTTATATAAAAGATTAAAAAATAAGGTACAGGAAAGGTGTGGTGCTTGGGTATAACCTGAAGTTCAACTTCCCCTTTTCTCAAAAGAAAAACATGGTCCCAATAAAAATAAAATGCTCAGGAAACTGGTGAGCTTCCTAGTGTGTTTCAGACCTCTGAATGCCTTTAGTACAAGTTGCTATTTCTGAGGGCGTGGTGTGGGGGCTTTTTCTCTAGCGGGCTGGGCCGTGGCAGGGGGCTGATGCACTTGTCGCCTCGCAAGAAGAATGACTGTGGATCCCCAGTTGCCTCAAGATTTCCAGGAGTCCCTTAAGTCCAGCTATGGTCCCCCCCCTTGGCTGTTTAATGTGGTAGCCGCAGGCTTTCGGCCATCTCTACCCAAGTCATCCCTGAGGGGCTGCTGAGTTTGGGGGAAGCCAAACCCATTTCATACAGTTTTTAAAATTCCTTGTTAGTTGAAAAAAGAGATTCTATTTTGAAATGTATTAGTATTTCCCTAATACTTAAAGTAGCAAGTCAGTGGCAGTCAGCACATTTCCCAGGCCCTTTTGCTGGAGGGAGAGCACGGATATTGTAACACCTATGCACCTGACTAAGTAGGGGCTCGTGATTCCTAAAGCGTACAAGATATAAATCTCTTCCTGTAGCACCTAGCATTTGAGCATCTTAAGCTGAAGCCCAAAGACAAGATGCCTCCTCCGGGCCAGGGGGCTGGGACCGCCGCAGGGGCAGGCTCGCGTGGCGGAGAAGAGCTGCGGAGGGACGAGCCCCAGGCCTGGCTGTGGTGGGGTGGGCCGCGAGGGGCTGCAAGGTGGGTGTGCAGGCTTCTGCCCTGGCTGGCTGGGCAGCGTTTGGGATCTTTGGTGTAAAAGAGTATAATTTTGAGAGCAGGGGGTTGAAGTGACGGAGTTATTCATTGTGTCACTTACTTGCAAAAACTGAAACGGTACAGAGATGCATGCAGCAAGGCTCTGCGTGTCCCGACCTGGAGCGAGTGTAACACGCACCCTAATGAACACAGCGACGCTATTACTACCTCTCTCTCTCTCTCCGTGGCGACAGTGATGTAGGTGTTCATCTCTCACCCTTGCACACCACCGCACCCGAGTGTGTGTCACAGGTGTCTCGTGCGTCCCCACTTGGTGTGGAGACAGGCGGCTCGGTGCTGCCCTCCGGTGGTGCGCTCCGAGCGCTGCAGCCCGAGGAGCGGCGCCGCCGCGGCGGGAAGCGACTGCGCCGCTCGGTGCTGCCCCCCTGTGGCCGCCGCGGGCTATTGACGCAGCCCGGGCAGGCGGGCCACAAAGCCCTGCTCAGAGCCGCCCCGAGCACTGCGGCGGGGGGACCCGGGCGGGCACCCAAGCGGGCTCCGCGCTGCCGTCGCGGGGCTGGAGCGGGGCTTGGAGCCCGGAGAGAAGGACCCGAGACACAGCCGACTCCGTGCCGCCCTCCCTGCTCGTCTCCCTGCGCGGAGCAGCCGGTTTTCGAAGGCAGAGAAAAGAAAGCCCTGCCCTGTGCTCTTCCCCGACGCTCCAGCCGGGGTTTCCAGCCGAGAGATGAGGGCAGAGAGAAAGCAAGCGGCTCCGGGCCCCGCGCCTGCAGCCCGGCCCGGCGGGACACGACGGCCGAGAGAGACGGAGAACAAAGGGCCCGCTCGCCCGCTCGGGGTCCCTCGGGCAGAGCCCGCGGGCGGGGCAGGGAGCGCATTCGGGGCCGGGGAGCGCGGCGCGGCCGGCATCGGAGGCCCGTGTTCCCACTGGGCGCCAGGAGGCGACAGGCGATTGGGTGGAATGGCCGCTTGGGCGGAGTCAGGCCCCCCCCCCCCCCCTTCTCCGCTCTGATTGGCTTGTGGCGGGGCAGACGGGACCAGGAGCCCGGCCTCCTTGTTCACATTCTGATTGGCTGCGGGGAATGGCCGGCTTCTGTTCGCCCATTGGTCCGGCTGCGATCCGCACAGGCCCCGCGCAGCTGGCTGTCCGCCCGCTGAGCCCGGAGCCCCCGTCCCGCTCCCGTGTGGGAGACAGGCCCCGTGCGCGGGGCGCGTGGGGCTCTCCTCGGAGGTGGGTGGTGAAGCGCCAAGCTGTTTGTCTGTCCCGGGGCACCTTTCCTGCCCGGCCGCCGCCCGGGGGGCCCCCCTGTCTTCTGCATGTGCTTGTGTAGGCCTTTAAACCCCGCCTGCTGCGCGCGGGGAGGGCGGCACGAGCCGGCTTTGTTCCGCGTCGCTGTCTCCGGGCTCCAAGCCCCGCTCCAACTCCATCCCCATCCTCAGCCCCAGCCCCAGGTCCAGGCCCAGGCGGGCAGCGCGGCGCCGGCTGCGGGGCCCCCCGCGTCTCCCCGCCGCAATGCCCGGCGCGGCCACAGGAGGGCGGCTCTGAGCCGGGCTTGCGCTCCGCCTCAGGGGGCAGGCGAAGCCGGCTCAGTGCTGCCCTCCGGTGGTGCGTCCCAGCACTGCGGCCCGAGGAGCGGCGCCGCGGAGGGGAGCGGACCGGACGCTCGGTGCTGCCCTCCCGTGGCCGCCTCGGGGTATTGACGCAGCGCTGCTCAGAGCCGCCCTCCTGTGGCCGCGCCGAGCATGGCGGTGGAATGGCCGCTTGGGCGGGGTCAGGGCCCCTCCGCCCCTCTTCGCTCTGATTGGCTTTTGGCGGGGCAGGCGGGACCAGGAGCCCGGCCTCCTTGTTCACATTCTGATTGGCTGCGGGGAATGGTGGGTGGGAGCGCAAGCTTCTGTTCGCCCATTGGTCCGGCTGCGATCCGCACCGGCCCCGCGCCGCTGGTTGTCGGCCCGCTGAGCCCGGAGCCGCCGTCCCGCTGGCGTGCAGGAAACCCGTCGGGCTCTCCTCGGAGGTGGGTGGTGAAGCGCCAAGCTGTTTGTCTGTCCCGGGGCCCCTTTCCTCCCGCCCGTCGCCCGGGGGGCCTCCCTGTCTCCTGCTTGGGCTTGTGCGTGCTTTTAAACCCCGCCTGCTCCGCGCGGGGAGGGCGGCACGGCGCCGGCTTTGTTCCGCGTCGCTGTCTCCGGGCTCCAAGCCCCGCTCCAGCCCCAGGCCCAGGCCCAGGCCCAGCCCCAGCCCCAGCCCCAGCCCCAGCCCCAGGCGGGCAGCGCGGCGCCGGCTGCGGGGCCCCCCCGCGTCTCCCCGCCGCAATGCCCGGCGCGGCCACAGGAGGGCGGCGCTGAGCCCGGCTTGCGCTCCGCCTCAGGGGGCAGGCGAAGCCGGCTCAGTGCTGCCCTCCGGTGGTGCGCCCCAGCACTGCAGCCCGAGGAGCGGCGCCGCGCCGGGGGGCGCACGCGCGGCTCGGTGCTGCCCCCCTGTGGTGGCGGCGCCGCGTTGCCGCAGCGGGGGCCGCGGAAGCCGAGGCCCTGCTCCGTGCCGCCCTCCTGTGGCGCCGCCGGGCATTGCGGCGGGGAGACCCCCTCTTTTGGGGTGCTGACATGGTCTTTCGACCGCTCGGTAGCTCTCGAGCAGGCTTCCTGCCCTCCTTCCCGGGGGCGGGCTAGGTATTCCCTACCCGAGTCCCTGGAGACGAGCGCCCTGCCCTTGGCCAGACGTTCCCGGCCTGCGCCTGGAAGCAGGGTCCAGGTCCCCTTGATTCTCTTCTATACCGACATGCAGATGGTGCGTGCGTGCGTGTGTGTGTGCAATACACACCATCATTAACACAGTGATCTCTCTTTCGCTATCCTTGGCGCTACTGACACAGGTGTTCAACTCTCGCCTTTGCGTATCACCGCATAGCAGTGTGTGCAGGTCGTCCATAGAGAATAGGTATGGCGCGCTTCCATGGTCCGGCTCAGTGCTGCCCCCCCGTGGCACGATCCGAGCACTGCAGCGCCGCGGGGCGGAGACGAAGCCGCTGCTCGGTGCCGCGTGATCAAGGAATCGCCTCAGTGCTGCCCTCCTGTGGCTCGCGCTCCGCCCTGCAGCCAGGAGAGAAGGGCGGAGGAGAAGGGAAAGGGTCGGGGCGCCGGCGCGTTTCTAACGGGGCTTCGTGGCCTGGGGGTCCCGGCACGTAAGAAAAGGGGCCTCGTGCCGCGCTCCGGAGCTGCTTACTGAGCACGTCACTGCGGGAAATTAAACATTGCCAGCCGGGCATTGGAGCCGAGCGCCGCCCGAGAGACAGCAAGCAGGTCGGTGCCGCGGGCTGTGGTCCTGCAGCACATTGCAGCCGGGAGACAAGGCCGCAGAGAGAGGAGGAAACACGGCCTCGCTCGCTCGGGACTTGACTGGAGCAGGGACCGCGGCCGGGGCGCACACACGACTCGGGGACCTTCATTCCGGGCCGGGATCGCAGGCCCGCGTTTTCATTGGTCGCCTTGAGGCAGGAGGCGATTGGGTGGAGTGGGCGCATGGGCGGGGTCAGGGCGGCTCCGCCCTTGTTCACTGTGATTGGCTTTGGCGGGAGGAGGCGGGCCCAAAAGAACGCCCTCCCTCGCTCGCCTTCTGATTGGCTGCTGGGAATGGCGGGAGCGGTGCACGCTACTGGGTTCCGATTGGTCCGACTCGGATCCTCCGCAGCCCCGCTCAGCTGCTTGTGTCTCCGCTGTCGGGCTCTCCTCGGAGGAGGGTGGGGAAGCGCCAAGCTGTTTGCCTGTCACGGGAGTCTCCCTGTGTCCTGCATGTGCTTGTGTGGGCCTTTCAACCCCGCCTGCTCCGCGCGGGGAGGGCGGCACGGCGCCGGCTTTGTTCCGCGTCTCTGTCTCCGGGCTCCAAGCCCCAGCCCCAGCCCCAGCCCCAGGCGGGCAGCGCGGCGCCGGCAGCGGGGCCCCCCCGCGTCTCCCCGCCGCAATGCCCGGCGCGGCCACAGGAGGGCGGCGCTGAGCCCGGCTTGCGCTCCGCCTCAGGGGGCAGGCGAAGCCGGCTCAGTGCTGCCCTCCGGTGGTGCGCCCCAGCACTGCAGCCCGAGGAGCGGCGCCGCGCCGGGGGGGCGCACGCGCGGCTCGGTGCTGCCCCCCTGTGGTGGCGGCGCCGCGTTGCCGCAGCGGGGGCCGCGGAAGCCCAGGCCCTGCCCCGTGCCGCCCTCCTGTGGCGCCGCCGGGCATTGCGGCGGGGGGACCGCTCCGTTTGGGCGGCGGCCGCGCTCTTTCGCTCCGGGCTTTGGTTTGCTTTTGGAAAACCGCTCACGGCCTGTGGTGAGAGAGGACCGTTTTGAAAACATGGGCACTCTGTGAAGAAAACCGGTGATTCGGTGTGCATCCGTGTGTGGAAATAGGCAGCTACTTTCGTGTCTGGAAGTTGGTGTGGGAATTGGAGGGTGATTTAGGCACCTTTTAATGGCACTCGTGTGTTGTGGAAAATTGTGCGGGGATTGGGTAAATGCCGGGACGTCTGGTTCTGGTGTGTGAGGGAAACGGTGTGGGCATTTGGAAACCTTTCTGGAGGGCACGTGTGGATGGCTTTTGTGTGGAAAAGTGCTCTTCTTCTCTGGTGATTTCAGCCTCCTCGTGGGAACGTGCTGGGCCAGCCCCTGGGCGTCATGGTGTCCGCTCGCGTGAAAGCGTCCGGCCGGCGCGGGGCTGCCCCTTCTCGCAGGCTCCCCCCCGTGCCCCGGCCCTCGGAGCCAGCGTGTCGGCGAGGAGCCGCAGCGGGACAGAAGCGGGACTTGGGGCAGAAGGGCCCCCGGGACCTCTCGTGGCTGCCAGGGTCGCTCCGGGCACTCAGGCGCCTCTGCGGGGCCTGCACCCGTCCCCGTGCCACGGCCAAGGCACCACGGGCGACACGTGAGTCCGTCTTTCTGCTCTGACGCGCTCGGTGCACACTCAGCTTCCGCCTGGATGCACCGCTCCAGCGATAACACATCCAGTCATGGCAGCTGTAAATCTCTATATCTCCATCTCCATGTATAGCCAGCTTTCTATGTCTCCAACGCTATATGTCTCCAGCTTGCTACCTCTCTAGCTGGAAACTTGTCTACCTTGAAATATCTCCATATCCATATATCTCCATCTATCTCTCTCTACAGCTGTACATCTATCTCACTCTAAATATCTCTGGCTCCTTGTATGTGCGGGCCCATCTACGTGCAGCTCTGTATACCTCCAGCTCTGTATACCTCCAGCTCTAAACATCTCTACCTCGAGAGATCTCCAGATCTCTATTTCTCCGTCTTCATATACCTACAGCTCTCTTTATCTACCCCTCTGTATATCTCCAGCTCTGAATATCTCCAGCTTTACATATCTCTCTTTCCATATATCTCCTCCTTCATATATCTACAGCTCTCTATATCTACCGCTCTGAATATACCCAGCTCTGAATATCTGCAGCTTCATATATCTCCCTTTCTATATATCTCCAGCTCTGCATATCTCCAGCTTCATATATCTACCGCTCTGAATACCTCCAGGTCTGAATATCTCCAGCTTTAAATATGTGCTTTGCTACAGCCCTCCAATTCTGCATATCTCAACCTTCATATATCTACAGCTCTGTATATCTACCACTCTGAATATCTCTAGCTCTGAACATCTCCACCTTCATATATCTACAGTTCTCTGTATCTACCCCTCTGAATATCTCCAGGTCCGAACATCTCCACCTTCAATATATCTACAGCTCTCTATATCTACGACTCTGAACATCTCCAGCTCTAAATATCTCCAGCTTTAAATACCTACCTTTCTATCGATCTCCACTCGTGCATATCTCAACCTTCATACATCTACACCTCTCTATAGCTACAGCTCTGAACATCTCCAGCTCTAATCATCTCCAGCTTTAAATATCTGCCTTTCTATGGATCTCCTGTTCTGCATATCTCCACCTGCATATATCTACGGCTCTCTATATCTACCCCTCTGAATATCTCCAGCTACAAATATCTCCAGCGTTAAATATCTGCCTTTCTAGAGATCTCCAGTGCTGTATATCTCCACCTTCATATATCTACAGCTCTCTATATCTACCACTCTGAATATCTGCAGCTACAAATATCTCCAGCTTTAGATATCTGCCTTTCTATCAATCTCCAGTGCTGCGTATCTCCACCTGCATATATCTACCGCTCTGAACATCTCCAGCTCTAAATATCTCCAGCGTTAAATATCTGCCTGTCTATCGATCTCCAGTTCTGCATATCTCCACCTGCATATATCTACGGCTCTCTAGATCTACCGCTCTGAATATCTCCAGCTCTAAATATTTCCAGCATTAAATATCTGCCTTGCTACAGATGTCCAGTTCTGCATATCTCTACCTTCATATATCTACAGCTCTCTATATGTACCGCTCTGCCAGCTCTAAATATCTCCAGCGTTAAATATCTGCCTTTCTATATCTCCAGTGCTGCATATCCCCACCTGCATATATCTACAGCTCTGTATGTCTACCACTCTGAACATCTCCACCTCTAAAAGCCTCCAGCGTAAAATATCTTCCTTTCCATACATCTCCAGTTCTGCATATCTCCACCTGCATATATCTACGGCTCGGAATACCTCCAGGTCTGAATATCTCCAGCTTTAAATATGTCCAGCTTTGCTACAGACCTCCAATCTGCATATCTCAACCTTCATATATCTACATTGTATATCTACCGCTCTCCAGCTCTGAACATCTCCACCTTCATGTATCTACAGTTCTCTGTATCTACCCCTCTGAATATTTCCAGGTCTGAACATCTCCACTTTCAATACATCTACAGCTCTCTATATCTACCGCTCTGAATATCTCCAGCTACAAATATCTCCAGCTTTAAATATCTGCCTTTCTATAGATCTCCAGTTCTGCATATCTCCACCTGCATATATCTACAGCTCTCTATATCTGCCGCTCTGAATCTCCAGCTCTAAATATCTCCAGCTTTAAATATCTGCCTTTCTAGAGATCTCCAGTGCTGCATATCTCCACCTTCATATATCTACAGCTCTCTATATCTACTGCTCTGAACATCTCCAGCTCTAAATATCTCCAGCTTTAAATACCTGCCTTTCTATAGATCTCCAGTTCTCCATATCTCCACCTCATATATCTACAGCTCTCTATATCTACCGCTCTGAATATCTCCAGCTCTAATATCTCCAGCTTTAAATATCTACCTTTCTATAGATCTTCAGTTCTGCAAATCTCCACTTTCTATATCTCCAGCTCTCTCCCACTCATATCTCTACAAATCCTCCATATATATACAGCCTTCTCTATATCTACTGCATAGCTCAACCTCAATATCTCCAGCTCTAAATATCTCCAGCTTTGAATATCTGCCTTTCTATAGATCTCCAGTTCTGCATATCTCCACCTTCATATATCTACAGCTCTGTATATCTACCACCGCTCTGCTCTAAGTATCTCCAGCTCTAAATATCTCCAGCTTTAAATATCTCCCTTTCTATAGATCTCCAGTTCTGCATATCTCCACCTGCATATATCTCCAGCTCTCTATATCTACCGCTCTCTCCAGCTAAATATCTCCACGTTAATATCTGCCTTCTATGAGTTCTGCGTATCTCCAGCATATATCTAAATATCTCCCGCTCTGAATATCTCCAGCTCTAAATAGCAGTTAAATATCTGCCTTTCTATAGATCTCCAGTTCTGCATATCTCCACCTTCCTATATCTACAGCTCTCTCTATCTACCGCTCTATATCTCCAGCTCTAAAAGCTCCAGCATTACATATCTGCCTCTATAGATCTCCAGTGCTGCATCTCCCCACCTGCATATATCTACAGCTCTCTATATCTCCTGCTCTCAATATCTCCAGCTCTAAATATCTCCAGCTTTAAATATCTGCCTTTCTATAGATCTCCAGTTCTGCATATCTCCACCTGCATATATCTACAGCTCTCTATATCTATCTCCAGCTTTATATACTCTATGATATCTCCAGCTCTAAATATCTCCAGCTTTAAATATCTGCCTTTCTATAGATCTCCAGTTCTGCACATATCTGTCTTCATAGATCTACAGCTCTCTATATCTACCGCTCTGAATATCTCCAGCTATAAATATCTCCGGCTTTGAATATCTGCCTGTCTACAGATCCATGTGTTCTGCATATGTCCACCTTTTTTTTCAAGAAATCAACTAGTATCTACAGCTCTGAATAGAAAAATGGTCCCCAGCTTGTTTCAGACCTGCTTCTCTGAGTCTGAAGATCTCCAGCCAGTAAATACCTGCCTTTCTATACATCTCCAGTTCGCATATCTCTGCCTCCATATATCTACAGCTCTCTACATCTACTGGTCTCAATATCTCCAGCTACAAACATCTCCAGCTTTAAATATCTGCCTTTCTATAGATCTGGCTGAAAGAATGGCAGTTCTGCATATCTCATGATCCGCACCGGCCCCGCGCTGCGGGTTGTCGGCCCTGTGTGCCCGTAGCCGCCGTCCCGCTCCCCTGAGGGAGACAGGCCCCGTGCGCGGGGTTTTTCTCTAAGGGCTGGGGCCCGGAGGGTGGGAAGCCGCGTTGTCACGGTTGCAAGAAGAAGGACTGTGGGGCTCCCCAGCTGCCTCCATGTTTTCCTGAGTCCCTGGAGCCCCGCTGTGGTCCTGCCCCCCTTGCCTGGCGCATGCAGTGTCTGCAGGGTTTTAGCCCGCTCTACCCCTATCGTCCCTGAGGGGCCGCTCCGTCTGTCCTCGGGGGGCCGTGGTTCACGTGCCGCTCGGCGGCCTGCGCCTCTCGCTTGTGCTCTCCTAAAGAAGTTCATGTCTTCATCTTCACAGCGGGAGCAGGGGCAGAGCTTTCCCCACTGGCCTCTGGGTTTGAGTGCCTGCCATGAAGCCCCTTGACGAGCTGTGCTAGTCCTGTCACAGGCGCAGGGCTGTCCACATTGTGTGAAACACGGGGCTCTTGCAAAGCCCGCGCCGAGGCCCCCAGCGTCCCCAGTCACTTGTTCCTGCGGGGCCCAGTGCCTAGGGCAGACTCCCAGCACAGTGGCCCCTTGCTGAGAGAAGCCCTTGGCTGCCGAAAGGATGCCCGAGCTGTTGGTGGCACCAGCACTGGCCCCGGCGCACTTCCCCGCCGGCTCCCCCGAGTCCCGCGGCCGCAGCCAGGAGCTTGCAGCGCGGGCTCCGGCCCGTAGGCGGACCAATCAGGGCAGAGAGCGCACGCGGCGGCCAATCAGGGCGCAGGACGCTGCAGCTTCCTGCTCTGGAGCAGCCGACGCGGAAGCCCGAGCCCGAGCCCGCCCCGACCTGCGCCGCACGTCCCGCCCACACCCGGCCGCCGCAGCCGCCGCCGCGGGGGAAGGGCGCGCCCGCGTGCACGTTCCCGGGCGGCTCCGCCGGCTGCGCGTGCGCACGAAGTGCCCTCGGTGCCGCCGCTCTCCGCGCAGCGGGCCGGGGCCGCGGGAGGCGGTGCCCGCAGGGACAGCCGGGCGGGCCCCGCGCAGCAGCGCGTCTTGTCCGCGGAGGCCCGAGACGCCACCAGCGCGACGTGGGCTGCGGGCGCCGCTGACAGGCAGACAGTGACGTCATGGGCATGTCTCGGGAGTATGAAGAAAACGCGGCTCAGTGCTGCCCTCCGGTGGTGCGTCGCCAGCACTGCCGCCCCGAGGAGCGCCGCCGCGGCGGGCACGGGAACGCGCTGCTCGGTGCTGCCCTCCTGTGGTGCCGGCGGGGCATCTCCGCTCGCTGTGAAGTAGTGTAGCATTGACAACAGGGAGCTGAAGTGACGGTGTTATTCAGCTGGTAATTCCTTGGAAAAATGCTCCTTGTGCAGAGATGTATCTAGTACGGCTGTCAGTGTATACTGAGATTCACATAGTGTGTGTGTGTGTGTGTGTGTGTGTGTGTGCGTGCGTGCCCGCGCTTCCCTCTTTTCTCTGTGTCTCCCTCCGTGGCGCGACTGGTAGAGGTGTTCAGCTCTCATCTCTGCGTCTCACCGCAGACCAGGGACGAGATCGTGCAGGTCTGACAGGTGTCATTGGGCAGCCACACTTAGTGAGAAGAGAAACCCGTCTCCGTGCTGCCCTCCGGTGGTGCTCTCCGAGCGTTGCAGCCCGAGGAGCGGCGCCGCGGAGGGAAGCGGACCGGCCGCTCGGTGCTGCCCTCCCGTGGGCGCCTCGGGGTATTGACGCAGCGCTGCTCAGAGCCGCCCCCCTCTGGCCGCGCCGAGCATTGCGGTGGAATGGCCGCTTGGGCGGGGTCAGGGCCGCTCCGCCCTTCTTCGCTCTGATTGGCTTGTGGCGGGGCAGGCGGGACCAGGAGCCCGGCCTCCTTGTTCACATTCTGATTGGCTGCGGGGAATGGTGGGTGGGAGCGCAAGCTTCTGTTCGCCCATTGGTCCGGCTGCGATCCGCCGCGGCCCCGCGCAGCTGGTTGTCGGCCCGCTGAGCCCGGAGGCGCCGTCCCGCTGCCGTGCAGGAAATCCGTCGGGCTCTCCTCGGAGGTGGGTGGTGAAGCGCCAAGCTGTTTGTCTGTCCCGGGGCCCTTTTCCTCCCCGCCTGCCGCCCGGGGGGCCTTCCTGTCTCCTGCATGTGCTTGTGTGGGCTTTTAAACCCCGCCTGCTCCGCGCGGGGAGGGCGGCACGAGCCGGCTTTGTTCCGCGTCGCTGTCTCCGGGCTCCAAGCCCCGCTCCAGCCCCAGCCCCAGGCGGGCAGCGCGGCGCCGGCTGCGGGGCCCCCCGCGTCTCCCCGCCGCAACTGCCCGATGCATCCCTTGCAGGGTTGCGGCCCGTGCGGAGGGATGTGTATGCCCGTTTGGCGAGTGGAGCGGAGCGGCGTCCGTGGAGGGTGAAGCATGAGGACCGGGATGCCGCATGGCATGTCGGTGTTGGACGGGCGGATCCTGAAGGTGGCGAAGGCTTGCTCAGAGCGGCGTGGGGTTGTCCGAGTCTGGCAGTTGTTTGTGCTTTGCCCTTTGTTGTTTTCTGCGCTTGTCGTGCTGAGGCTTTTTCTTTGTGCCCTCAGGATGCGTGTGCCTCCTGTATGGGGAAGGGCTGGCAAGTAAGGCTGCGCAGAGGCTGAAGGAGCTCGGTGATGCCAGGTGTGGTGAGTGCTGGCTCTCGGGGAGAGGCCTTCCCCCCGGTGTCTGCGTACCCTCCGTGTGCCCTTTGCAGCATGTTGAGGTGCTCCCTTGGCTGATCATGTGGTGTGGCGCCTCCCCTGGTGCTTACCTTCCCCTGTTTTGTTCTTCCATTGGGGGTGACCACTTGTTATCTTATTTCCAGGGCCCTGGTGTATTTGGAGGAAAAGGGAGAGGGCTAAGCAGCAGAGCAGAACAGTGGTCGTGAAGAAAGTGGAGCAGGATGCTGGAAGCTGCTGCGGGTTGGGGGTAGGGGACGGTGTGTGGGCGAGGTGGGAAGGCCCCGGTCTGGCACGGCATCCCGGGGAAGGGATCTCGG